>NC_056727.1:1157220232-1157357732 GCF_019279795.1 Protopterus annectens | reverse complement strand
AAGGCAAAACACAGTGTTACTGGGGCCAGATGGTGTCCCAGGCTGCGTCTTGCAAACACTACATGACAAACTAACCCCCCACCTAAATAAGCTTTCCAACCTCAGCCTCTCCACAGGCTACATGCCCGTAGATTTGCACATAGCAACAGTTATACCACTTCACAAAGGAGGAACCACAACTGACTATGGTAACTACTGCCCCATACGCCTGACTAGCCTGGTCTGCAAGGCTATGGAGCGCTTCATCATAGAACTCATTAACAAAGACATTGGTAACCTCCAAACACTTTACCCAACCCAGGTCTTCTTGGCTGAAAGCACATCATGCCTACTTAACCTGGTTGACGTCTTACAGACAGTCACCCAGGCAATAGATGAGGGGAGAGGTGGTTCCAACATCCTACCTGGACCTCACCAAGGCTTTCATCACCATTTCCCACTCCGGTATTATTGATAAACTCACTAGCCTGAACATAAACCCCTATATCACAGGATGGGTTGCCAAATGGCTTACAGACAGAACCCACATGGTAAGACTAGCAACCTCCAGGTCAAACTCTTAACCAGTCACAACTTGTGTCCCACAGAGCTCAGACCTGCAACCCCTATTGGGGTCTATATTATATCATTGAAGTGTTAATACTTCGAATGGTCTAATATCGAACCGAAAACAACGAACGCTGAAAATAGCAAAGCTGCATTTCTGTGGCTTCGCTATTTTCAGCACTGTGGTGGAAAGTTATGGGTTGGGTTCAGGTAAGTGTGCAATTATGTGGATGTTAGGGCGGGGTATGTGAGTTAGGGTTAAGGTGTGGGTGAGGTGAGTGTGCGATAGTAAAAGACTTTAGGGTTAGTGCGGGGTATGTGAGTTAGGGTTAGGACACGGGTAAGGTGAGTGTGTGATAGTGACGGACCTTAGGGTTAGGATTTGGGTTAAGGATAGTGGAGAGATAGTACTGTATGTACAGTTTAGTGTAGGGTTAGATGTAGGATTTTAAGTGTATGTGTGTGTGGATCGCTGTTTTTTGGTGTGCTTGTGTTCTGTGTGTGTTTCTTGGAACAGTGAATTTTTTCCCAGGGAAAAAAAATTGCTGTTCTGATCTTTTGATTGTTGTATTCAATGATGTGCTGTTTCATTGAACTGATATAAACCCCCCCTACTGTTCGGCATATACTTCTCAGAGGTATAGGCAAACGCAGGTGGACTATGGCAGACCAAGTTTTCCAATGACTGCAAACTGGGAGCCATAATTGACAGTCCAACTGACACAGATATCATTTAGAAGGGCCTCATTTTGGAAAACGAAACACCCATAAATTACCACATAGGTGGCAGCCCCCTTAATACAGATGAGTTAATAAGAGATCAGGGGACTAAGGTAGATAGTAATCTCTCCTTTGACAATCATATTGCCAAAGTAGTTAGGACATCCTTCTATGTAGGCCATCTAATTACTAAAGGGTTCACATCTAGACATACTGAGGTTATAGTGCCCTGTTACTCATCACTCATCAGGACCATCATAGAGTATAATACCCCATTTGGGATGTACCTCAGAAGACACTTCCAACAGCTGGAAAGACCATGGGAGTACCATGCAAAGATGATTACTGGCCTCAAACATATGTCATATGCAGCCAGACTGAATACACTCCAGCTGTACTCAGTAGCATCTCATTTACTCAGAGATGATCTCTGCTGGCCTACAAAGCCATGTCCAACTCACATTTAATGGATATGCTCCACCTAAGGGAATCCATGTCATTGTGTGCCATGTGCTCTAATGAGCTAAACCTTGCCACAACAATAACTAGAACATGCTGGAGGGACAGATTCCTGTCACAGAGACTCCCCATACCTTGGAACAACATCCCTAATTACATTATACAGAGCGCGCCACTAACACTCTTCAAGAGAAACCTTGAAGAGTGGATGGGGAATAGTAGATACACCCCAGGGATCCCACCATAGGCTCTGCTCGACAGAGGGACAGTTACTTAATCAATGGGGTGGCCAAAGCTGACACATTCTGACTAGACTTATGAATGCCCTTGGGCAGTTAACCTGGTACCTACCTATGAACCTATACATACAATAGTAATACATGCTGATAGCTTAATTTACTGTTCAGGTGTTGACTCACCTTGTGCCAATAGCAGTTGTGTGTGCAATAGGTGCGGCCTGCCTCTGTTGGATGAGCACAGTAGACTGCCTATACATGACAATTTACAAGTAGTCTTGTGTGTGTGCCATCCATTTTTACTTTGTGTGCAGGTGGAGAAAGGTGTCAGTCCCTGGTGCCTACACTGTCAGTGTGTGTGCTATACATTCCCTCCTTGCCAATTTATGGGCATACTGGGCACACCTCCATCTGCCTACAGGGGGTGGCTCAGGGGGCTCATGGTCTGAGTCCCTCTGTGCCTGTGGGGCCCTTGGCAATGGTGGTGGGCTGTGAGGGCCTTCACCATTCTGTCCCTGCTGCAGCTGTTTCCACAGGCTCATATTGTGTAGCATGGCACATGCTATGAAGATGTAGGTACGTGTGGCTGGAGAGTACTGCAAGGTTCCACCAGATAAGTCCAAGCAGCGGAACCATGATTTGAGCACCCCAAACACATGCTCTATGATGATTCTGGTTTGTACGTGTGTCTCATTATGGCATTCTTGCATGGGTGTGTGTGCATTTCTGATGGGTGTCATCATCCATGGTTCCAGTGCATAGCCAGCATTCCCCACCAGATGGCCATATGGGATGTCCCCCCTGGCAAATGCCTGATACAGGTGTGAGGCATGCCAGATGTGGTAGTTGTGATAGCTTCCAGGGCTGCCAACACATACATCAATGACAATGCCCTGGGCATTGTGCATGACCTGGCAGTTAATGGAGGGGTATCCCTTGTGGTTTATGTAGCCCCTACCCTGCTCACCGGGTGGTGACTTGATGTGTATGTGTGTGCAGTCTATTGCACCTAGTACCTCTGGGTATTTTTCCACACGGTGGAAGAGACGCATATTGCTGGCCAACTCCTCTTGCATTTGGGGGAAGTATATATGCTCACTGGCATGTGGTAACATGGCATCCAGGAACTGATGGAGTACCCTGGATGCTGATGCCTGTGAGATCACCGTGATATCCCCGGTTGGCTTTTGAAAGGTACCTGTGGCTAGTATTCTCAAGCTTACACATACCTTGGTATCCACTGGGATGGGTTCCCCTCTTTTTGTTCTGGCTCTAAGGCGTGGCCGGCACAGCTCCACAAGTTGCTGTAGGGTGTCCCTGTCCACCCTGTAACACTCTACTATCTCCGTATCATGTAGTCCTTGGTAGGTTACCCTGGGTCTGAACACTCTTCTCCTCCTCTGGTGCCTGTGGTGGTTGTCAGCATCCTCCTTCTCACCACCTTCAGTCTCCATCAAATGCTGGTGGCTCAAAGCAACAGCAGCCCCTAACATGTACATATTAAAACTTCCCTGTTTGTATACACCAATGGTGCAGTGTATATGGGAAAACACAAGTGTGTGTGAGGTGCTTTCACACTTTATACTATTGCGCTATAGATGCTACTGATGTAATTGGCTGTGTGTGAGCAGTTCTAGCTGTAAGGTATCTTACTTATGGGTTTTACATTGATTACTGCAAGTGTGGGGGCTGTACTGTAGAGTTATGCTTGCCTGGCTTGATTCATCTGTTGACCTTTAATTCCCTTTTAAACCTAGATCCCCTCCCATTGTCGGGCATGCATCCACCTGCCAGCTTTATTGTCTTGTACTTTTGCTACCCAGTCGCGTGTTGCAAAGTGTGTTATGTAGCTGATATAATGCAATTATACTTTGTTCTGCTGTGACACTTTACTGTTTTCTTTGCAGTACAGCCCCTCCCCTTTCCTGTTCTGTGGGTAGCTGCTGGCAGCCTTGTTAACTGTTGTCAATGGCCCACTGTAGGTTCCTAGGTGTTAATTGCTCATTTGTACTGCAATTTCCCTGCTGCAGCATTTCCTTATTGTTTTCATATATCCTTCCTATTTCAGCTCTGGTGCGCACCACGCATACCCGTTTACCAGGTTTAAGCATGTTTTAATCTCCGTTCACATGAATACTCAATTACCTTGTGTGCTCTCAGCTAGCCAAAGCTAAAGCCAGTTAAACACACCCCTTTCTTTTAGCTTTGCTTAGCTACAGGCAAACCGGATTGGCATTGCTACAATGTGCTTACATCAAAGGTGACACACCCCTCTCTTGTTGACATCTTTATCTCATGGTCACACCTCAGTGTTATAACACTAAACCATAAGGTACATCCTTACACCAGGTGGGAATCTGTGATTCAGTATAACTCCTCTCATTTGCATTAGATTGCTTACTAATTCCTAGAAACCACGCATAACACTAACACAGCCCCTTAGCAACCCTTGCACCATGGTGTGGTGTAACATGCCTGCCATTGACTATTATGAGGAAATCATGATATGTGTTACACTGCAGTCTTATTTTCTTTTTTTCTATTTTTCTTACGATCCATTTGCATGCCGCTGCCCTACGCTTTAAACTTCGCAATAGCTCGAGAAAAAATAATAATGTTAATTTTACATTTTGTACATTTTTTATGCCAATGGCCATATATTTAGCCATTGGCATATATTAACAATACAATACATGTGTTTGGCCGGCTGTCATGGCTCTGATTTTATGTTTGCAGTAATGTAAACTGTGTTTTACGGTTTACATTTCTGCATGCTTACACTATGTCTGCACCACTTCCTGGATCACTAACTACCCTCATTTGCATGCTACACTGCTGCAAATGGGGTGATTAGCATCCAGGAGCCGAGAGCTGTGCCGGCGTAGCGTACACAGGTAGTGCACATGAAAACAGCTCGTACCTGGATCGCTCGGTGGTCATATTTGGTGTTGGAACACCAACGCTACTCCTGCACCTGGTGCAAGCTTCGTGAATCCCGGGGACTGAGATTTGAACCCAAACAACATTCACTTTACCAAACTGCTTAACCAGTTGAGTTAACAGACAACACATATTTTTAAATGTTTTAAAAGCATGTATATTTGCCTAGCAGTACTAACAGTATGTCTGAAGTCTGTATTAATATACAGATATAATAGACAGTCCTGCAATATGATTACACTGGCCAAGTATAGTTGCAGATTACTTCAGAATGCATCAACACTCGAATGTAAATATTAATTATTGCAACTTATTATTCAAAAATGAAAATTACTTTTGTTATTACAGATATTCATGGAATACACTTGAAACACAATGCATCATCTAAACATGTATGCTTACTACATACATATATTGTAATGTGGGTGCTAAGGTGTGAAGTAAGCCACTTAATGCAGGCATCACTTGACTGGGGTCGCTCACCTGTGACTCACCAGTGAAAATCCACCATGTCCCTTTGGTGCAGATCATCATAGCAGTGGCATAACTGCATGCCAGTCTAGTAAATCCCACTATGACTGCAGTGCTCCCTCTCTCTGGTTCCAGATGTTGATCAATGCATGGTTCCCTGGGCACACTTGCATCCTCTGCTCATATCCAGCATAAACAGTGAGCATCTGCATTGTCTTCTTGTCTGTCCAGTTTGACACCCAGACTCACTGAAGCCTTATTTCGCTTGATATTTTCGGTATAGTTTTAGGAGTCTTTTTTGAATGCCTTCCAAAAAATGCTAACTGAAGTCCCAACTCAGTTTACAGGTAGCAATGAAATATTAAAAATGCATATCAATATAACATTTTAAAGTTGGCACATATAAGATCATGGCAAACTATTGGATGGCAACAGCCTTTCATTAGTGATAGTCTAGTTTATTGATTCCTATTGGACAATTGCGCTAAACACTGTACACTTATGCCAGACAACTGCTAAAGGCACTGAGATTCAAGAACTCTCATGGATATTCACTGATGTGTTCCCAAAACACTGAAAGCTAATAAACATCATTAATCCCATATGCTGAAATGGTACTTAAAAGCTGCATGTGCTTAGCTAAATTCAGTCTAGGATATAGCTGACTAATAGCTAAAGACCAAAGGTAAGCTGTCATCTGCTTACATTGCTGTGGTAGAATACAGTGCTATTCCCACTTAACTATGTTCGTTGTATGCTGTATAAAACAACTGAAACATATTTACATGCATATGTTATATGAAATTCTCTGTATTATTTATTTATTTTAATTATTTATTGAAATTTATTTACTGGGAAAGTCAGACTGGGCACTGGTGCCCTTTTTCAGTGGAGGCCCAGGGAGAAAAGCTCCAAGGTAACAAAATTGATGCAATCAGTATTTACCATAACAAATTTTGTAATGCAGTTATGGTGTATACAGAGCATCGTAGTCAATATAATAACATTTGTATTGATACACACCATTGTATTGAGAAACTAAAGAGTGAAGGGTGGTTTATAAGATAGGTAAGAGGGATTTAAGAAATGCATTAGATTAAGGTATTGCAGGAGATTGGCAAGTTTAAGTGTTAACAGAGAAGTAGCAATGGAATGGAAATCTGGTTGTGCTAAATTAAGAGTAGGCATAGTAGTTGATTTAGTACTGTAAAGGGAAGTATAAGAAGGGGATAAAGGATGTTAGGAGAAGTTATGTCCCAGATGAGGAGCACAGACAAAGCCAGGAAGCAGAGAAGAAATCTTTTAGTAATAATTTGAAAAGATGAAGTGTGAGATACACTTGACTGATATAGGAATTTTATTCCAAATTCTAGCTACATTATTAGAACAGAGACTGATCCCAGTGTCCTTTGTAGCCTGTAGCTGTTATTTGACCAAAGTGAATGGTCTGGTAACTAAAATTAGAGTATGGGGCTAATTGCTGGGCAGGCAAATGAGCTATAGGTGATTTTGTGGGTTAAGATGAGCTGTGTATAATGTAGGTGGTAAGGAAGTTCAGGCTATTTAAGTGTTTTTAGTGATGGGTCCGGTATGTTTTTTTTTTTTTTTTACAAGAAGCATTGTTCAAGTTTAGAGCTAAGTAACAGTTGGAGGTTGGTCATAAGAGATGCTTCAAATAGGAGAGAGGGTAAGAGGTTAGTGGTAGCTGGAGGTACCTTGTTAAAGTTTTAAGGAATTGATTTAGTCTATGAAGGGTATCTGGTTATAGTTACATTACAGTGTAATCCAATCTAGTCTAGTTATATTACAATCTGTTACATAAAAAATGGGGTTAGACTTCAACAATATGAATGCATATGTGTACATAACTATCAATATCA
This sequence comes from Protopterus annectens, assembly GCF_019279795.1. Lineage (NCBI taxonomy): Eukaryota > Metazoa > Chordata > Ceratodontiformes > Protopteridae > Protopterus > Protopterus annectens. Next base: position 1,157,350,480 of record NC_056727.1, on the reverse strand, counting down.
ATGATGTTTTCCCCATATGCAGCTGTATGGCTACAAGCAAACCAGTCTGGGTGATCTACAGATACAGACAGAATCCGCATATATCCATAGTTATTGTGAATTAACCTATGAAGTTTGGAGTATGTTTGTGTACACTTGTTGAGGGTTATCTGCAAGTTGTATGTTCAGGGAATGATTCACGGAAAATCTCAGATGCTTATTCATATAATGGTAGTTCTGATTACCTTCAATGGGATACAGACAACATTAGGGTGATGTAGCATTTACATTCTTTGTTGCTGTTTTACGTAGCCATGACATTGACAACATAATTGGTAATTTTCAAATGCTGATACCTTGTTTCTATAACATTTCAGTAATTGTATTTACCTGCCTATGACAGCCATATTTGTGATGCTATTTGTCACTGTCTGTGATAAAATCTATGATGCATCCTATATGCTTGAGGTAGCTTTGGCAGGTGTGTTCAGATGTGCATTCAACTGTGACAACACCATCATCATAGTACTGTAGTTTAGGCACATCAGGTATGTGCTTGACCCTCACTTGTCATAATATCCAATGGCATGGGTTCAAATCCCACCTCAACATATATGGCACATCCAAACATGAGTAAAGTATTGATAGCTGTGCACATGTATGTTGATGCTGTTAAGTCATGTGAATCAGCTATTCAAACATGTTTTTTTATGTTTATTCTCTTAGCTGTACATTACAGTAGCATATATAACAAAGATTGTTTTGCATAGCTATGCAGTGTAAATGAGAGGTGAGACATTCATTTGACATATGCTTTGAACATTGTTATATCAATATGTAACCTCCTAGAAAAAATCTAAAATGTGCACATCATCCTGTCTTCCAGATATCCAACTACAATAGTAGATGCAATTTCTCACCTTGTGAAAACAAAATAATCACAGAGGATCTGTGCCAACATGTTCACAACCTGCTCAGATGGATGGTCAATAGTGTGTGGAGAAAACAAATGTGGATGAATCTTATGCACATGTTCAATGCCATGGTTGGACACTGTAGATTCAGGAGGGAGTGCACGAGATGTTGCACTGACATGATCCTCTGTGCAGCCAACAGATTCTGCTGCTATGAAAGAGTGAATAATTTTACTAGGGGTGGACCAGTATTGCCTCCCCTGGATGAGATAATGATATTCCTGGCCACCCATCATAACATCTACCAATATCATATGATACCTGGCAGAGGTACTGAGGCATGTGTCCCAAAATGAACAGGTATGTCTGATGTTAATAAACACTGCAGCATTAACCAAGTATCATTGAAGGACATTCATTCAAATTCTGACCAAAATGTTATATTTTTGTTACAGCAGTAGATCTACCCCATGACCATGGCAGCACACCTGATGCAGATGTGCAATGTAAATGTTATAGCATGTTATCTTACCTACACAGTACATACATTGCACTGTCAACAACATGTATAATGTTGTATGTTTCAGTCACATAGCCCCATCAACATCAGAAAATCAGCATCACATATCACATGAGTGTCTCCCTATTCTGTTATTGTGATCCATAGCTGTCGTGTGCCTCTACCTCCTGTTATGACTGTGGAGTATACTCACATGTTGTTGTTTGTGTGCCTTTTTAACCTACAGATACATCTTTGTGAGACATGGAGCATGAATCATTAGGCACTGACAGACCTAGTAAGATTGTTCATATTGTTGCTTTAATGCAACACCATTTAGCACACTTGTGATCTATGATATTGATGTTGGTTTGTTCTCTACACAGGTTCCACTGCACAATGTCTGCACTGTTTGTCACATAAGTGTCTCCATACTTTGTTATTGTGATTCATAGCTGTTGTAGTATGTCTCTGCCTCCTGTTTTGACTGTGGAATATACTTGCATGTCCTTGTTTGTGTGCCATTTAATAATACAGGTTCATCTTTACATCGGATGAGATGTTCCCCAACTAGGGAGGACATACCTGGCAAGGCAGTCGATATGGCTGTGACATTTCACTATTGATAATTACATCTGTGGCCTTCATGACTAATGTATTCTTGTTTACCTGCATAGGACACCTGTAATCTACATGTCATCATCATCATCCACCTGGTAAGTGTATATTGTATTTGCTGTGTATTATACATCAGGTGGAGTGTCACATGATGCCTTGTATATGCTTACTATTCAGTTGTGTACATTTATCTTTTTTTAAGACAATGGCATTTTAACCCTCACCACTGGGTTTTGATTCAGAGAACATGTCAGGTAGGTTTTAGTAGTTGTACTGACATTACCTGTCATATTTGCTTGGTATGCAAATTACATGGCTTATCTCTTTTATGTAGAATCCCTGTCCACCCACATCTACAACAGCCTGGTAAGTCTACATCATCCTTAGCATTGTAGTTATATAGTTGTCCAAAATTTTAATTCTATGCTGCATCATTTGATTTATATGCATGTATGTGACGTGTCATCTGTCTCTTTTTGCAGCATGCCCACTACCTACCTTCTACAGTATCACATATTCTGATCCTGAGGTGGGATGTGATGTGCCTCACACTGATAGAACAGTCAATGACACATAGGCCACTGCAATGGGCTCACTGCCCAGCCCAGATTGGAACAGACATGTGGTTCATAGCACAGCAGGTGGGAGGTTGGTGTAATGGTTAAGGTGCTTACCTTAGAAACACAAGGTGCAGGGTTTGATTCTCACATGGGGTAATTGGCTAGGCTTAGAATAGCCCATAAGGACAGCTAGCCTTGTACTAATCTATGAATCTGATTGGGAGAATAATGTGGCTAATTATTCTGATGATGTGGGGACACCAGATGATGGATATGATAATGACTATGACCTGCTGTCCCATGTAGAGCCAGGTAATGCTGGTGACCCTTTTCCATGATGGACCAATACAGTTTGTCAGACTGCATGTTGAAGTGTAGCTGATGTACATGGTTGTGTGTCAGAGGATGTCCATTTACTATTACAGAAGCAAATATTTTTACAGTGACATTGTAACTCTTACCTGTGCACATTTGTCCATACCACTAGTCATGTAGCACACCAGCTGCATGTGTTACATGAAAGTCAGGAGTGCAGACATGTAGACATCATGGCAGCATTAACTACACAACATGACAGTGTGTTATCTGTAGCACACTCTGTTGAAAGCCTTGTTATGGTGGTGCTATAGCAGAGCTGCAGTATAAACCAGGTGGTACGTGCTCTAACTCTACTGATCAGATTACCCCCAGTGTGGAGTGGAAGACGTCCTCTCATTAGTCTCATACATGACCATCAGAAATCAATGCCTGTGCTGCAAAGTGCATGTACATCCGCTGTTAGTCACTCAACTGTGAGCCCAGCATTCACATGCAGACAGACACATTGCAGTACTACTCCTACAGATGCTGTGTCCCAAAATGGTAGTGTCATAGGTCCATAAGTTCATAGAAGGTTACTAGTCTATTGGCCATAGAGCCCTTACAAGCCTAGTCACATTTATCCCAAGTTGCCCAATTGCCAGTGGTCAAGTAAGCAAAGTTCACAGAGGTAAGAGTCTATGGCAATTAATACTGACTGCCTCTGTCCACAATGAACATGAGTGCACCCCAGGACTGAATTTGCAGTCATCCATGCATTTGAAGAGGGTCATGGAGGGGTTCTGCTTCATGTGAATTGGAAGCTTGTTCCAGAGAAATGGCAGTCTCTGGGAGATGTATCTGCCTCTCCAGCATGATGTGTTCATGTCAGAGGCTAGGTTAAGATTACTGGAGCGAGTGACCCTGGTGCAGTTTAATTTACAAATGTGTAGCATTTCTATCAGGGCCAGGTCAGAGACTGCCCTGTAAGCCAGGCACAGGTCATTTATTTGTAGCCTGCAGGAGACAGAGTTTAGTGACAGAATTTTCATTCTTTCCACATAGGACTTGTTTTGTGTACCCTGTATTTTCTTGTTAAGAAACCTCTGCAGTGTCTCCAACTGTTGCAGGTGTCAAGTGAGGTACATGTAAAGGGGTGCATTGTACTCAATTATTGGTCTGATGATGGCTGAGTATAATGGAATTATAACATTTTTATATCTAGATGTGATGCCTTTACTTATGAGATGTGCCACATAGAAGAATTTTCTTACCATTGTGGATACATGGTGGTCGAAGTTCCTAGATTGCTATCAATCTAAGCATCCAGATCACATACCACTGGGTCTACACTTAGGGGGTTGCTGTTTATAATGTAACTAACGGGGATGTCAGCTTTCCCAAATGGAATAATAATGCATTTTTTGAAGTTAGGTTTAATCCGCAGCTTTGGCACTAATTATTTGCCTGTGTTAACCCTTTCTGCAGTATATTAACATTGTTGGGAGACTCAGTAATTGCTCCCAATTTGCAATCATCAGTGAACTTGATCAACCACAGGCTGTTCACATTTGCCTGGAGTTTTGAGAAATAAATTCTGAACAGTAAAGGGTCCAGCACAGAACCCTGTGGTGCACCTCTGGTGACTGATCTTTTGGTAGAGGTGAAGTCACCAACTTTGGCAATATGTGTGCTGTCAGTGAGCCAACTGGCTACTTATCCAGTGATATAGGGATTAATTCCCAATTGGGAGAGTTTCTCTATAATACCTGAGTGTAGGATTGTGTCATATGCATGGGCTTGGTCAAATAAGGTGGTATGTACTGTCTTTTCCTCTTTCAGGGCCTTGATGACTTTCTTGGAGAAATCAACCAGGTGTAACAGGCATGAACTACCCTTTACAAATCCAAACTGGGTTGGATCTAGAGTTTGGAGTTTACTTATGTCTTTGTTGCTAAGGCCCATAGTGATTATTTCCATGGTCTTGCAGATGAGGCTAAATCAAGCTTATGGGCCTATAATTCCCAGAGTCAGTTGATGATCCACCTTTGTGCAGAGGGATTATTGTTGCTGTCCTCCATTCCACTGAAATATAGCCAGATTGCAGGCTTTGCTTAAACAGGAATCAAAGTGGTCTGCTAGGGGATTTTATCTGGTCCCATTGATGCTATGTTTTTGGCCTTGGAGAGCACAGAGATGTGTCGGGATAATAAGCTGAGGAATGGTAGGATGTATACTTTGAAAGATTACCAGTGGGAACAGGGAGTAAAGTTTGCCCCAAATCTGTCAACATGCAGGTTGGCTATTACCTCCAGCTGAGTATGGGTGGTGCCATCCACGACTAGTTCAGCCCATAGCTGGGTATTCCCTTTTAGATTTCAGATGTAGTTAAAGAATTCCTTGTGATTATCTTTAGGGAGGGCTATTTTTTCTGCATTATTAGCTTTGGAGGACTTGACAGGATGTCTAATTTGTTTGTTTAAGCTAGAGATAGATTTCTTCCTCTGCTGAGCCAGTTCCATCTTGTTCCTAGATATTAGTTTCTTTCTCTTGTTGTATAGCTTGTTTATACTAGGGGTCCATGATGGTCACTTGTTTTTTTTTTTTTTTTTTTGGCAAGACCTAGTTTTAATAAGGGCAGGTACAGCTGATTCAAAGCAACTGCTTAAGTGGTTTTAGAGGGCATTGGTGTACATCTAGGCATAGGAGTTTGTGTTATCTGTGTTCAGGGAGGCTTTGAAACTTCTTATACCACTGCTTAGTGGGACACAACTTGTCTTGGAAAAATTTGTAAACATTTTTGAGCTTCATGGGGTGTCTGGCCCTATAATTACATAGAACATGACTGATTTAATGACCAATCTTACCAGGGAAGGCATCTTATGGGGGGTGCATTGCTCACCCATGTTGGTAAGTACTATGTACAGGGACATTTGAGCCCCATGAGGGAGAGATGGCTAGCTGTTCCAGACCATATGCATTGACAAAGTCCAAAAACCTCTGAACCAGCATGTTTGTGGTCATCTATGTTTCCCAGTCAATGGTAGGATAATTAAAATCAATAAGGTGTTGGGCTGTATGGCGAGTGACTCCAGTAAGTCCAGATATGCTGTTCCTGGTTCATAGTGATGTGGTAGGAGATTTTGCCTATAGTTAATTGGATGTAGAGTAGCTTGAAGGAGTTGTACTGCTTGACCATTCTAGAGGTTTACTTGTCCTTAATGAAGATGGATAAAACTACTACTCATTTTGGTTCTTTCATACTCAGTTTGCGGTCTGAACATATGGAAGACGTTGTAGCCCTGCAAGGCCAGGTTGCTTTCAGCAGCTTTGAACCATGTTTTAGTGACTGTACAGACACCAGCATCTTCCAAGGTGGTGAGTGCTTCCAGGGAGGGCAGTTTCTTGTTTAGACTTCTAGCATTAAACAGCAGTACCTTGAGATTATTAAAGAGGATTTTGTTACAATGGGAGGTTTGTTATTTTGACACTGCCTCAAAAAGGAAAAATAGAGGTTGATAATTCCTTTGACAGTATCTGAAAGCCTAAATGAGATTGGGTGCAGACCATCTCTAGCAAAACAGCTTGGCCTATCAAAAACATCTTCACCGGCTGACAGATATTGCATCCCCTTGGTCTGACACTAAAAGCTAAGCCAATTGTTAAAGTCAATATTTTTTTGTTTGTGTTGTGGTATCATCCTTGGAGAAGGTAGAATGCTGCTTAAGGCTAGGCTTATACCTGCCTGTGACTCATAATCTGAGAGATCAGTCATATCTCTCATCATGTAGGCCAGAGTGGTATGCCTCAAGTCATTCACTCCAACATAGACAATGACGGAGTCATACTGGTACATGTGGTTGAGTGGCTTGAGTGCTTTTAAATAGCCTGGCACCTGACAGGCAGTTAACTGTATCCTGCTCCTTATCCAGCCTGGTGAAGGGAACATCCATATTTCTCACTGCAGTCTCCTATGATCAGTACATTAGGTTTTGTGGTGTTATGCCTTATGGGCTTATTTGTTGAGACACTAGTCTGTATGTTATTATGTATTGTGGTTATTTTTTGCATTGCTGTGTATGTAAGTGGTTTCTGTTTGGGAGGCCTCTGATCTTTTGGTAAGTTACTAGTGAGTATTTCTGGATATATGGGTTGATGTGTCATGTCCATATTTAATGTGGGAAGTGATGTGTGTGTGTGTGTGTGTGTGTGTGTGTGTGTGTGTGTGTGTGTGTGTGTGTGTGTGTGTGTGTGTGTGTGTGTGTGTGTGTGTGCTGACAACCTGTTTAGCACTCAATTTGTCCTTATGTGAGAGTCTTGCCTCCAATTTCATAGTGTAACTGCATCTCTCACATAAAGTATTTGTTTCAGGAGAAATTGGTTGTCAGTGTACTTGACAGAATTGCTACATTGCCTCAGGATGCCCATGTCCAACAGGCTGGCCAAAGAGATGATGGGGGAAACTGTCCAGCCATTATAACAGGTTCTTACTTTATGTTTTATTAGGGAAGGGAATGCGTTCATTTGACAGGACTTTGTTGGCAGTTCCGAGACTACAAGAGGGACCTATACTTTGTGTAGGCTATAGATGATCAATAAGGCAATAGTGCCCAGAAAGCAATTGAGTTGATCCTAGAGCAGCAGAAAAGCTTGGAAGGGTTTCAATGACAGCTGCTTAGGGAAAAAAGTAAGCTTCAAGGCTTTTGCATCTATGAGCAGCTCTGTGTATCTATGCCAAAGCTTGTGCAAATTCAAGGCTTAAGTATGAGCAAAGAGGAAAATATTTTAAGCTAACTGCCAGTCAGGAAAGCACAGAATAAGCCTTCCACCAGCAATCCCCCGACAGGTTAGATCAGCACACTTCTGCCACAGGAGTGCAGAAAAAAAAACTTCTTGATGTAAAATAGCTGGTTTGGAGCCCAAGTGTAACAAGACCATATAAACTACCTACAACAGCCCTGCGACTATCAGATACAATGCAATACAGCCCAGTTAACTACTTAAAGCAGCAGTAAACAGTACAGTTTTTTTATTATATAAAGTGCAGAAAAGGCAGGAAATAACTTAAGAAACTGCTAAAATGCAGTCACAATGTATCGCAGAAGTGCAGAAAAATACTTATTTTTATCTTCTCAGTAATGCATTGCTCCAAGTGAAAGCAGATTATCAGCAATCAGATGTCACCACATCCATAAGCTTGATACAGCACCATGGGCCAAGTGTTTCCAAATTTGGAAGGGGTAGTCAGGACCACAATGTGAGCTGCCAGTGTTGGTGCCCTAGACTGTATTGGAGTAACAATTATGGTTGCTCTATGGGGCCAGTTGTGTCATTCTGACATTATGGCAATAATAACTGCTGTGCTGACCACTGACTAATCAATATGTAGACGGTTCTTCAAAAGTCTGATGCCACAGCATTTTTTAATCAGTTATCTGACCTAAGTGACAAGCTTCAAGGTGTAATATGTTGTACATATTTGTCCTTAGCATATGTTAGAAAAAGATATTGATGATAGTGATGTCCTATATGAAAATGTCCATGCTTCTATGATCCTCTTGCTAGTTGACACATAGCCCATATTTTCATGATTGACAGCATGTAATCTTATCTTAATCATTCAGCGTTGATTGCTTTGTTATATATTTCCCTGCTGCCTGCCATTCCCACATACACAGGCATGCCTTTGTGTGCATACCTGTGTTAACTTATGATATTTTAATATGGTACTGCACATGCCTCACCCTTAGCAATAAATGCACTTCTATGGACCAATTCCATTGTTTTATCCTCATACTGACATATGGTCCCCATGTGTGCCTTCCCATATCTACTTGATTCCAAACACAAATATATACCTGTGTTTCTGTAACCCAAACACTTCTGCAAATTCTATGCCTAATGTGCACTCATGTCATTGATGCTCTGCATGATTGAATGTATTCTTATCTCTAATTGAGTTATGTTGCAACAATAACCTGTGCATCAAAGCATTTTCTTGTATGTGATATTCCATATCAGGCACAGAATATGAGACTTTATTTGAGGTATCTTTCTTTTTGGCAGGTCCTTGGGGATGTTTGTCATTACTCATGCTGCTGCAGGCTATTTACTATGGGTCTATATTATAACATTGAAGTTCTTAAACATCGAATTTTATAATATCGAACCCCAAACACTGAAATCTGAAAACATCGAACAGTCAGAATAGCGAATTTTTTCCCAGGGAAAAAAATCGCTATTCTGAGGAACATACACACAACACAAACACAAACAAAAACAAGCAATCCACACACATACACTTAAAATCCTACACCTAAACCTAAACTAAACTTTACATACACTACTAGCTATCCACTTACCTTAACCCAACCCTAACCCTAAGGTCTGTCACTATCGCACACTCACCTCACCCACGCCCTAACCATAACTCACCTAACCCGCCCCCTAACCCTAACCTACACACAACCGCACACTTACCTGACCTGAATACTAACCCTAACTCACCTAACCTGCCACCTAACCCTAACCTACACACCATCGCACACTTACCTGACCCGTGCCCTAACCCTAACTCACCTAACCTGCCCCCTAATCATAACATCCACACAACCGCACACTTACCTGACTCGCTCCCTAACCCTAACTCACCTAAACCGCCCCCTAACCCTAACCTACACACAAGTCGTACACTTAGCTGAACCCGACCCATAACGTTCCAACATATCAAACGCTAAAAACAGCGAAGCCACAGCAACAGTCCACCAAATTCTTTCCCTGGGAAAGAATTTGGTGTCCTGCACCTTCGCTGTTTTCAGCATTCAACATTACGGGTTTGATATTATAACATTCGATGTTTATAAAATTTGATGTTATAATATAGACCCGTTTACTATGTTGTACCACACTGTTAGACATCAATATGCTATATGCAATGCAAAACTATTAGTGTACATCCCCTGCATTTAGGTTATGTTTGTGCTGATACATCTTCATACACTGCATGGGCCTAGATTTATTGTGGCACCGGCCATTTTATGACTACCTTTCCATGCTAGTTATCTGTATGATGATACCATACCCGTGCAACAATACCTTCTGCTGTGTGTGCCACATATATGACTGTGTGGTCTTCTTTGGTAAAGTACCTTGCAGAGACTTCCTGTGGTGATATTTCCTCTGTATATGCCCATATGTGTACCCATAGGTACAGCTGGGGTTTTGATCATGATGTGGGTGCAGTCTATTGTACCGAGGTTCTAGGGGAAGTTGGCAGTGACATAGAAATATTGCATGACAGTTCTGTGCTTGATGGCTGTTGTTGAGAACTGGATGTATTCATCCACATTGGTGTAGACTGCTGCCAGGAACTAAGTGAGAATGCAACTGACGGCTGTCTGGGACATTCTTATGACCTCTCCCTTGTGGCACTGAAATGTCCCAGAAATCATTATACTCGGACTCAGGCACACTTTGTTTCTACTGTTAATGGGTTACCTCACAGACCACGAGTATACATGTGTGGTGCACACATCTTACACACAGCCTGCACCAGATCCATGCCTAATCTGTATCGAACTTCTATTTCCTGTTCAAAGATCTGGCTTAACTCTATCCTGACATGACATCCATCTGGCTGCCTTCTGGGATGCTTTTGTATACCGTCCACTGTCATGGCTTGCAGTAACCCAGCTTGCTGCATTGCATAAAATGCCAGTTATATTTCTTAAAATAGGTTTGTGGAATCCACAGAATTACTTAGGAATTTGTGGAACATGGTAGCATTAAAATTAAGCATATATGACCTCCACTGAATGCTTTCAGAAAGTTGTTGGTGAAATACTGTGTTGCATTTAAATTCTGTTGGGCACACCCATTGTGTTTTGGAATTCAGTGAGCATGCACAGAGCCCATAAATATCTTTAGGAATATGGCCCAATGTCAATGAGCAATAGACAGAGTCAGCCTGCTTGGAAAGTCAAGTAAATGTCACCTGATTATGTAACAAAGTTTCCAGAAGTCATCCCTTTACAAAAGTAATTGCCAAGTCAAAAGCAAAATAATTGGTACGACTATTTTCTACATTAAGAATTTAGTAATATAATAATTTAATTTCAGGCCAACTGTAAATATTGTATATAGTTAATCATACTGTTTTACTTATCAGAAAATGTATTAAGATTATTATACAATGGAATTATTTGAAAAATTAATAAAAATCATTTGGAGTAAAGAGTTCTTCAAGAAATCTTTATTGATCAAGCTATCCTGTTAATATACAGAGTCAGGGGCGGCTCGTGCTATAGGACTGCAGGACTGCAGCCCTCCACCTGTAGAAAGACGAAGAAAAATAAATAAAAAAACAAATTGCGAGTCCTGGAACTCTACGCATATGTACTTGGAGGTCCTGGTACTCACAGAACTCCAGACTGCTTTGCCAGGCAGTCTGGATAAGGGAGAAAGGATTCTCTGCCCTGCAGACCAGAAGTCTGTGCGGTGATGACAACCGCAGAAAAGAATGACAGCGGACTGCATCATCAGCAGGCTGGGGCTTCCAGCTTACTCTCACGGGGAATCAGCATCATCGGCAGGCTGAGAAACCTGCCAGGAGAACCGGAAACCAGTTGTTAGCTTGCACAGGCTGAGGAGACTGCTGGATTTACCATTAGTTTTGGATTTACTGTGTAGGAACTAATTCAGGTAAGGAAACTAAGTGTGTGTGTGTGTGTGTGTGTGTGTGTGTGTGTGTGTGTGTGTGTGTATGTGTGTCTGTGTGTCTGTGTGTGTGTGTGTGTGTGTGTGTGTGTGTGTGTGTGTGTGTGTGTGTGTGTGTGTGTGTGTGTGTGTGTGTGTAAGTAACTTGTTTTATGCTAATCTTCAGAAAGATACTATACATTGACCCAACTGCATGCAACAATAAAACTGATATTGGCAGGTAAAATCCACAGTTAAACCTCAAATATCCTGTCTCGTTGAACAACGTAGCATTATATTTATTTAAACTTGGTACTGTTAGTGGAAAAACTGTGGGAATTGCCGGGTTTCCAGACTCCGCTTATTATTTCCTATTAATGCCTAGGTAAGAACAAGAGAGATAATGTGTTTACAGCTGAAGTGCTGTGACCAAAAGAGTAACTCTGACAAGTATAGGTTCTTGGATGCATTAGGTATTGCTCACGAGATATGCAACTTGGACAAGTTTTAGTTGCTTGCTCAGTGCTTTAATTTATACGGCTCTTAAGCTGACTATAGTAAACCATTTAATATTCATGGCTTTTAACAAACTTTACCCCTCCATATACACACATTGTCCCATTGTTCGTGGATATTTGGAGATGGTCTCAGCTTATGGCATTTCCACCCTCTGTTTAAATGTCTACCTTTTGAGCATTTAGTCAGCACTTTAATATTCATGGGTGTTAATAGAGAGCCCCAGTATATTGTGACATTGATCCGAGGTGTAGATGTTTCTTTGCTTCTCAATAGCCACAGTCCTTTTGATTCCTCTCTATTTCTTATTTTACTGGGTTGATGGCCTGGGAGTAAATAGCCACTATTCCTCTCCACCCCATACCTTCATACAGAGAGAACATCTTTATTCCAGCCCAGACTTTCTGGTGTCCCATTCAGTGCTCCTCCGATCTGATGTCAGGCCAAAGAAAAGTGAAGCAAATCAATCTTTCATGGTCTTTCTGAGGCCACTTTGACATCCATGGGCTCTTCATTTCTTTCACAGCTAACAAGGGATGGTCAGTGTGGGGACAAGGTTGAGGTCTAAAGAAGGGATACTTGCAAGTGGAATCTAAAAAAAGAAAGAGATTTTTTTTTTTGAGGATGGGGAGATGAAGGCAAAATGCGGGAGAATGACAGAGCAAGAAAGGAGACTAGTGGGCGCAACAGCTGCCTTTTGGAGGGGGGAGCTCCTTTCCCATTTTTTTCTCTTGCAACCTGCTCATGAATAGGATTTGAGCACATTGAAATTAAGTTATATTTATTGCTGTTTAAAACATTTATTGCTCTCAAAGACTTTGAGAACCTGAAGGAAGAGACAGATAAAGAAAAGCTCTTTTCTGCATTAAAGAGGTATTAAAGCAAGCGTGTGAGATAATATTCAGGAACCGAGTGGAATTTGATTTACTTTTGCATTTTAACTTCTCAAGTGCTACAGTTTCCAGCACTGTATATGTTTGTTTTTCCCCAATATGCAAGTCTAATCTCTCCCACGTGTCTTAAAAAATGCTCTACTCCTATTTGTTGACTTTAAGTGTAGTTTAATACTAAAACTCATATTTATTGTTTATGATGAGCTTCAGAATAAAATGTAGCTTTGCTCCACATGATGACTTAATTGACATCTATGCATAATTTTTTTAAACACACATTTGAAGTTTTGCGCTTGGGTCGAGTGCAGACAAGCTTCAATAAACATTCCTTATGTTACAACTGTTGAAAATGAATATAACATAGGGCAGGATTCACGAAGGCTTGCACAGAGTGTAAGAGACGTGCAACACTCCATGCAAGCCTCGCGATCCAGGAACAGCCCTAAACTCCGTGTAAGAGACCAGCTAAAACGTCTCTTACACGGACTGGGCGTGGACATGCTAACTACCTCACTTGCAGCCGAAAGGTATGCAAATGAGGTATATTAGCGATCCACGAAGCAGAAACCAGTCCGTGTAAGAAACGTTTTAGCTGCAGAAATGTACTCAGTTGACAACTGAGTACGTTTCTGCAAATTCCACAATGGAGCCATGTCAGCTCCAAAAAAAGGATGCATATGACTCAGGCAGCATGCCAATGGCCAAATATGTGGCCAATGGCAATATAACCTGTTGCCAAAATATTAAAAATATAATTTTTTTTTTCGGCGATCGCCGATGTTTAAACCCAGCGCAGCCCCGCGCAAATGGGATTCGCTGTATAAAACATGAAAATGAAGGTTATAAACCCACAAATGTGGGTTTCATGCAATACATGGAATGACAATGCAGGGACCAGCAGACCAAAAACAACATGGCCACCGTGTAGTGGTTGCTAAGGGGGGAAGCTGAGTCTAAGACATGTAACTAAGCATTAGTAGGCAATCTCATGTAAATGAGGGTTAGGATACTGAATCTCACAGTCACATAGCAAATGAGCACAGTCTGAGTAGTGTAATAGATACATAAGGGGGAGGAATAGAGTAGGAGATAGGTGACATCACAGGGGGGAATGGTAGAAAGAAATGCAGTTCATTGGAGGCCAGTGTAACATGACAGATGACAGACACAGATCATGGAAAGAGGTGTGCCACTAGTTAAGTCATGGAAAGTCAAGAAATTGAAGGTGTACACTGTTACTTACACCAAAGTTTCTTGCTGGGTGTGCATGCACACGTGTGCGGGCCATGAAGCACTAGTAGGGCAGTGTGCGTGCGTGTAAGGCAGACTGAGCATGTGGGGGCGTGTTGGGAGATGTTTAACACTGTTTGTGTGGGTGTGCGCGTGTTTTAACCCGAATAAGTAGATTCTGAACTGTGTAAGCACGTGTGTGCGCGTGTAAGCCACTGTGAGCGTGTTTCTGATGGTATGCACGTTGCTCCCCCCTGAGGAAACAGAGAGGAAAAAGGAAGCAACAGAATTAATAAGAAGCTAGCAGGGATAACTGCTGAAGCTAGCAGGTGAAAACTATTAGAAGCAGGCAATTACACAGGCAGAATAGTAGCCCAGCCCAGCACTTAAAACTCTGCAAACAGTAGTGCAGGATGTTTCTCTTAAGAGACAATGCAAGACAGGAGTAAGCTAATAGAAGTGAAAACTGAAAAAGCTTCACTCAGAGCAGAAATGTTAGGGGCTGCCATAGCTGTCATAATGAGACATAGGCGACTTGCTGAGGGTGGTGACAATGCAGATGGTGCCAGACAACCCACAGTGAGGAGACGGAGAAGAGTGTCCAGGCCCAGGGTCACCTACCAGGGGTTACATGAGCTGGAGATAGTAGAGCACTATAGAGTGGACAGAGAGCTCCTGCAGCAAATTGTTGAGCTGTGCAGGCCACGCCTCACACACAGAACCAACAGAGGGGAACCCATCCCAGTGGAAACCAAGGTATGTGTTGGCCTAAGAATACTAGCAACAGGTACCTTCCAGAGACCAACTGGCAATATGATGGGGATATCACAGGCATCAGCCTCCAGGGTACTGCACCAGTTCCTGGATGCCATGTCAGCACATGTCGGTGATCATGTATATTTCCCCAATGCCCATGAGGTATTGGCCAGCAATATGCGTCTCTTCCAGCATATTGAGGTAGTGGGTGCAATAAACTGCACGCACATACGCATCAAAGCACCAGCCGGTGAGCGGGGTAGGGCCTACATTAACCGCAAGGGCTTCCCCTCCATCAACTGCCAGGTCGTGTGTGATGCCCAGGGTATAATAATGAATGTGTGTGCTGGCTGCCCTGGGAGTTACCACGATTCCCACATCTGGCATTTGACGCAGCTGTACCAGACATTTGCCAATGGGGACATCTCACACGGACACCTAGTGGGGGATGCAGGTTATGCACTGGAGCCATGGCTGATGACACCCATCAGAAACAGACACACACCTGAACAGGAACGCCATAATGAGGCACACACACAAACACGTAATGTAATAGAGCGTGTGTTTGGGCTGCTCAAGTCACGGTTCCAGTGTCTGGACACATCTGGTGGAGCCTTGCAGTACACAGCAACTACATGTACCCAGATTGTCATGGTATGTGCTATGCTACATAATATGATCTTGCGTAAACAGCTGCAGCAGGACCAGCATAGGGCCGGGCCAAACAGCCCCCCACCATTGCCAAGGCCATCACAGGCAGAGCGTGACTCGGAGGAGGAACAACCTGAGCCTGCCCCAGTAGGCAGAAGGAGGCATGCCCAGTATGCCCTGGCTTTGGCAAAGAGGCAATGCATGGCACATACACTGGCTCAGTAGGAACCCTGGGAATGATGCCCCCTCTGACTCACTCAAATAATAACATGGATGCCTAAAATGACATGACCTGCTCACAAACGTGTACAGGGAAGTGTAATATGCGCATCCGACAGAGGCAGCCCTGCAGCACCACCTGAGGCATGAATGCCATGTGTTAAGTAATGTAACACCATGTACTATATGCACACATGAGCACCCTGACTAACATCCACCCTCACCAAGCATGAAGCCACAAAATGACGATGGGATGATCAAGTGCAATAACTGGCTGAAGTAATGCAGTTAGTCAAAGGGGAGCCAATGTGTTTCAGGCTGGGAAGACATGCGGAGCATGACATGATGCACCACCTGCTAGGGGTGGCATGCACCTATCATGCCATGCCCCATGGATACTGGCAAAGGCTGTCAGTACCCACAGCATGCCCTGAATAGGTAAGTCTCAAAACACAAACCCACCTTCATAGGTTCTACAAGGGATAGGAACCTAGATGTAATGTTACCCAATGACAGATGTCTAAACAGCAAGATGTGTGCAGTGTAAACGCACACAGTATGGAGAATGTAGATGCCAGTCCTGTAATAGAGAACTGGGTCAAGGCTCACATCAGCACCCTAACACTACCAGGTCACACCTCATACTGTGCTGTACAGCCGCAAAACATGGAACAAGCTACAAAAGGAGGGTGACTAGCAAGAAATGGCAATGACAACCACACCCCCATGTTGGTACCACAACAAGAAGCAGCATGGATTAGCTATGGTCAAATACCAATGGCTAAAACCGCCTCCCAGTATATAGCCTGCTGCAGACTACTGTCCTAATACCAGGAACTGCACCTGGCCTACGTCGGAATACATGAATATATCAAGCCCCCCAAACCACATTATATTGTTTGACTGAAAATACCCAGACATACACCGGGAGCATTATACTAGCACCAACACAGTAGGAGAAAATTACCCAGAATCCATAAACCAAAATGCCCAGGAACAATGTACCACTCCCACAAGAGGGGTAAGCATACTGGATGTGATAATCAGCAACATGTGTACTGGATGGCAAGATGAGAAGTGTACCCCTCACTGGTAAGACCAGACCATAGAGTAATCACACTGGATATACACATCCTGACCCCAGTCCCTGGCCAGAATACCACAGTGAAAAACATGTGTAAAGCATAGGTTGCAGCCCTCAAAACCGATGTTGAATCCACAAAAGGCCCTGTGCAAGTGCAGAATATGGGACACACCACAGAACATGTTATACAGGCATTCCATGAACACAGCCAGGAATGCTTGGAGTATGCAATCACAAATAACAACAACACACAATGCCATACACGCAGGCATCTGGCATGCCAGATGCCTGTGTGTATGCCAGATGCCATACACGCAGGCATCTGGCATGCTGGACTCCAGCCATTATCAAACCATGCAAGAGAATGAGGAAGCTACCACATGATAGAGCAAACATAAAAAGGGAAGTAATCACTGACCAGTAGTATGGCAATAACATATGTCCACACATACAATCCACTAAGTCCAGCCACAACAAGTAGAATCTGTGAATCCAGAGGCAATGTGACACCAGTCCCAAGTACACAGACAACCACAACACCCCCCAATAAATACAAATATATGTGATAGATGCATCCATGTATCCAAACCAGAGGTTGAGCTCCACCAACTCAGTACTGTCAAAACTAGTCAGGAGGAGAAGGTAACCACATACACCACAAACCCAGTCCCACATAGACCTACCACAACTGTAAACCAAACACATAAACACAGAAAAATATTCCCGGAGGCCTTAATTACAAACACACCACACCAACAGAAGCCTCCAAAGCAGATCACAAGCAACCACAACCTTCAAACATAGCACATGCAACGAATAGTACGCAAAGCTGGTGTGCCAAACAGTCACAGGACAGAAGGAGAAACAACATGCCTGATACAGTCGTAATAGATGTCTGTATAGGCAGACACACTGCTGTCCCACTCACCAGACTGAACAAGGGAAAGGGTAGAGTAAGCTGCCTGGAGGCTGCCACAAAATGCCACATAACACAAGTACGCAGGTCACCCCAAAGCAAGCAGAAATATGATGCACTCAATGTCCATGCTGGTGTGAATTACCTGAGATGTACCTCCCTGGTTAACATGAAAAGAGACATGAGTGGTCCCTCTGAGTATGTACCCCAGGGCGGTATGACACTGGCTGTGTGCAGCATCCAACCTTCACCAAGAATGATGCCACAGTACAAACACAGAATGCTCATGTTTAACAGCTGGCACAGTTACAGCTGTCAGTCCAAGAGGGCCTAATGTCTGTCTGCTTGAGATGTCAAGCATGACAAGCCATGCCGCTGTTCCAGGGATGGCTTGCAACTATTACCCGTGTGCGTCTGGATACTGGATAAGGCCTTTGCTGCCTCCATAGAGCCGTATGTAGGCAAGGCCAAAAAGACTACCCACCACCCTAGAAAACATAAGTGGTAGGAAACATAAGGGTAATGCTGACCAATGCCAGATGTGTAAACTGCAATATGCATGTCCCTGAGGCACTTCCCATTATGGAGAACATCGATGTCTGTGCAGTGACAGAAGCCTGCTGCAAGCCTAGTGATAGCACACCAGCACTACTAGGTTATACCACATATCATGTGTTATGGCCCCAACACCTGCACCAAAACATCAAAGGAGGGGGAGTATCCATATGCAGCACAGACACCCATATTGCCAGGTAACTGACAATGCACAAAGCAGTGGAGACCACCCATGTGCACATAACTGTAGTCAAAACTGCTGTAGAGTCTGTAGCATGCAACAGACCACACTCTCACAAACAAGAACTCAACCCAGACATCCTGAAGACACTGGACAGTATGAATGTCCCACCAAATACTAGACAAGGTACACACAAATTACCACATAGGTGTCAAACCATTATGTATGCAAGGAGTAATCAGGGACCTAGGGACACAGGTCGACATTAATCTGTCATGTGACACCCACAATGCCAATGTGGCTATGAAGATTGTCAATATTGGACACCGTATCATGAAAGGATTCACATCAACATCAACAGAGGTCACTGTGCCGCTGTACTGTTCCCTTATCAGACCCATAATCTAGTACAATGACTCATATGGGATGTACCGTATGTGACAACTGCAGCGGTTCGGAACACCTCATAGTTACCCCACCAACAGGATAAAGGGTATGAAATATATGTCATATGCTGCCTGGCTGTAGACACCCCAGTTGACTGCAGTCACAGACTGCCTACACAGAGGTATTGTATGTCTGTTGTACAAGGCCATGTCCAACACAGGAGTAATGGACATGCTCCACCACAGGAAATCAAAGCCATTGGAGCTGTGAGAGTCACAGATGTCAGCCTCAACACATAATGAAATAAGATGTGCTGGAGGGACAGATACATAACCCAGAGGCTCCCCACACCCAGAAACAGGATCCCAATCCATGGTAGGCAGAGCCCCCACTGACACCCCTCAACAGGAATATTGCCAAGTGGATGGATGACCGTACATGTATACTGGGGGTCCTCACTGTGTCATGACCAGACAGAGGCACAGTGAAGAACTTCATAAATGGCCATAATTGAACATAGCAAAGGGTGGCAAAAGACACACACACTCTGGCTAGGCTTACTAATGGCCTAGGGTGTATAGCCTAGTATGAACCCATGAACCTATGAAGATACAAAACGTACAGGACACTAAGTATAATCACAAGGGTTACCCAACTGATGGTAGGAACCATGTTGGGCATCCACAGATATGCTCCGAATCACACAGATATTACAAACACATACCAAACACACACACATATTGCTAACATACAACCTGTCAGGTGCAGTGCAAACACCCCCCCCCCCAGAGTGCAAAATACCTATCCCAGCAGACTGATGGTCCCCTGACATTGCAGATGCTGAGGTAACAGCCATCATCTGCAAAGCAGAACACACAGCAGCAAAGGTATGTGATGGTGTCCTGTGCTGAGGCCAACATGGACTCCAAGAATAATGGAATGCCAAATCACACTACTGCCCAATGTCAGCCTTACCACAGGATATGTACCCAAAGAGCAGTGTACAACAACAGTGGTCCATCACAACAAAGGTGTTGCCTGAATGGATACTCCAAACTACCACCCCAGGATCCTGACAAGCTTGTTCTGCACAGCTATGGAAAGGATCAGTATGCACCGCAGACAGAAGGCTATTGTGGACCTACTGATACTGGACCCTACACAGTGTGGCTGTCGTAACTGCAGAACCTGCCCCTAAACATGTCTGACCCATTTGAAGCAGTCATTAAGGTAATTGATGAGGGCAATGTGGTCCACACAGTGTAGCTGGACCGTGCACATGCTTCTAGACAATACCGTACGAGTTCAGTATAGATATGTTCACCAGCTTAAATATATACCCCTATGTCAGTAGAGGGGTTGCAAACTAGACCAAGGACAGAACTGACATGGTCAGACATGCCGCATCCATGTCAGACTACAAAGCGGATATTAGTGGCATCCCACAAGGCCTGGTCTTGGCCCCCCCACCCCCGTTATGTATGTATGTCCCATAGGTATAGGCCAACATGGAAGGACTGTGACTGAACATGTATGCAGAGGAGTACAAACAGCCCACCATATCCGACCCCCAGCTGACACAAGCAACCCACAAAAGGGCCACCTACAAACAGACAACTGTAGCCATAGCCATGTCAGCAAGCTAATTGCAGAACTGTGTATAGACAACCACCGTGGATATACAGTAAGTGCCCACAAATTACCACACAGGTGTTAACCCATGAGGTACCTAACATGTAATGTGAGACCTGGGTACAAAAGGTGATAGATATCCTGCACTGGACAAACATGTGGCTGTAGTCTTCACAGAAACATATACTATATACCCACCCAAACATGAAGGCTGTAAGATTCAGCTCTACTTGGTTCCTAAGGAGACTATTCTCTAGCTGGGAAGCTTGCTCTTGCTCCTAAAGTACTTTCTACTCTGATATAGCACTTTTTATTATACATAGTACCCCACCTGCCTAAAACCCCTCTTTCAATCACCCACATCCCTCGAAGTCTTATCAAACTCAATTAACAGAAAGTTTTTTGTCCTTTCCTTCTAGCATGTCGAGGGGTCAGTTGCTAGTGTCCTCTCCTGCCCAGCTGGTGAATCTGGGAATATTGAGGCAATGTTACAATTGCCTCATGTACACAGACAACCCTCTCCTTCTCCCACAAGACACAAATACATGTGAGAGATGCAACTATACAGCCAAACTGGAGGCCGAGCTCTCTCAACATAAGACTGGCAAGACCAGACAGGAGGAGAAGGAAACCACACACACCACAAACCTAGTCTCACATACTACTATCACAACTTCAAATCATACACATAAACACACAAAGACATACTCGGAGGCGCTGTTCAAAAATCTACCAAAACAGCAGAGGCCACCAAAGCAGACACCCAAACAACTGCCACCTCATGACACAACACATGCAACACATAGATCACAAAGTCAGTGTGCCAAACAGTCACAGCCCTTAAGGCCAAACACAATGCCAGACACACTTGTCATAGGTGACTCCATAGTCAGACACACTGACATCCCACTCACAAGATTGAGTAAGGAGAAGGTCACAGTAAGCTGCCTGTCGGGTGCTAGAATCCGCCACATAACGCAAGCACTCAGGTCACTCAACAGCAAGTACAAGTATGACTCAGTCATTGTCCATGCTGGTGTGAATGACCTGAGACATACCTCCCTGGACTACATGAAAAGAGACATAGAGGAGCTCTCTGATTATGTAGCCCAGGCAGGTATGACCCTGACCCTGAGCAGTATCCTATCTTCACCAAGAATGATGCCACAGTACAAAGACAAAATGATCAGTTTTAACAATTGGCTTAACTACTGGTGTCATTCAAAGGGGATCCAATGTCTGTCTGCCTGGGATGACATGCTGGACAAGCCATGCTGCTTCGCAAGAAACAGCTTGCACCTGTCACCCCTGGGCTTCCGGATATTGGCAAAGGCTCTTGCCTCTCCCATAGTGCCTTTTTTAGGCAAGGCTCAAATTTTAAACCTACCAGCCTAGAACACAAAAAAGAAAATAAACTAAGGGTAATGCTGCTCAATGCCAGAAGTCTAAACCTCAAGATGCACGCACTCGAAGCCCTTCTCAGTATGGAGAACATCGATGTCTGTGCTGTGACTGAAACCTGGTTCAAGGCTCCTGAGAGCACCCCGGCACTATCAGGTTTTACCTCATATCATGCATTCCGGCCCCAAAACCTGGACCACACAAAGAAAGGAGGGGGGTATCCATATTCATCAAGGATACCCACACCTCCAGGTTGGTGGCAACGTACGAAGCATCGGAGACCATCCAGGTGCAATTAACCATAGGAAAGACTGCTCTGCAATTTGTAGCATGTTACAGGCCACCCTCTCAAACTCAGGAACCTCACACAGCTTTCCTGAAAACACTCGAGGGGATAAATGTATCTCCAAACACCATCATATTAGGTGATTTCAACTACCCGAATATAGACTGGGATCATTACTCAAGCCCCAACACTCTAGCCCAAAGGTTCCTAGAGTTCATAAACTCAAATGCCATGGAACAACTAGTCACCATCCTTACTAGAGGAGAAAACATACTAGATCTCATCATCACGAACATGGGAACACAATGTTCAGCACCAGAGGTGTACCCCTCATTGGTGAGATCAGATCATAAACTAATCTCACTGGAAGTCCACATCCCACCCCCACCCCAGATAAAAAAGACCACAGTGAAAAACTTCTCAAAAGCCAACTTCACACTTCTTAAGACTGGTGTGGTTTCCTTCAAAGCCCCCGAGCCAGCGGAAACCATTACCCAAACAGCTGAATCACTTACAAATGCCTTCTATCAGCACCTCCAGGACTGCATGGATCAGGCAATCCCAAACAAAACAAAGACTCTTTGCACCAAAGGCAAGCGCCCAGTCTAGTGGACCCCAGCCATTAACAAGCTCTACAATAAAAGGAGAAAGCTACTACAAGATAGAGCAAAATCCTTAAAAGGGAAGACACCCTTGATCACTATAAGTAAAAAAACTACGATCGCTCATAAAATCATCCAAGGCAAATTTTGAAAGAAAAGTCGCTAAGGACTCAAAAGACAATCATAAGGCCTTTTTTTAGCTATGTTAGAAACCTGGGAGGAAACTCCCAGATATGCTCAGAATTAGTTCAAAATGATGTAAAAATCACTGTACCAACAGACATTGCCAACATACTGGCTGACAGGTTCAGTGCAAATTCCCCCAAAAGGAGAGATATCTATCCCAGCGGATTGTAGCCTCCTGCACATCTCAAATGCTCAGGTGAAAACTGCTCTCTCCAAGGCAAAAAACACAGCATCTATGGGACCAGATGGTGTCCCCGGTTGTGTGCTCCACAAACTCAATGAGGAATTAAACCCGCTGTTAGGGCAGCTGTTTAATCTTAGCCTCACCTCAGGATACGTAACCAAGGAGTGGCATACGGCAACTGTGGTCCCACTTCACAAAGGCGGTGCCTCCATTCACCCTGGAAATTACAGCCCCATCAGCTTGACAAGCCTAGTCTGCAAAGCTATGGAGAGGATCATAATGGAACTCATAAATAAAGACATAGGGGACTTACAGACATTGGATCCAACCCAGTTTGGCTTTGTCAAGGGCAGGTCATGCCTTTTAAACTTGGTTGATTTTTTTGAAACAGTCACCAAGGCCATTGATGAGGGCAAGGCAGTCCACACAGCTTACCTTGACCTTGCAAAGCTTTCGACACAATACCCCATTCGGGTATCATAGAAAAACTCACCAACTTAAATGTAAACCCATACGTCACAAGATGGGTTGCAAACTGGCTAAATGACAGAACCCACAGGGTCAGAGTGGCTGGCGCCATGTTAGACTCCAAGCCGGTCACAAGTGGTGTCCCACAAGGCTCAGTCCTGGGTCCCCTCTTGTTCGGCATCTACTTTTCAGACGTACAGGCAAACACAGGAGGATTATGGCTGACAAAGTTTGCAGATGACTGCAAATTGGGCGCCATAGTTGAAAACACATCAGACACAGATATCCTCCAGAAGGTTCTCATAGAAATGGATAACTGGTGCCAAAGCCATGGCCTAAAGTTAAACGCCAAAAAATGCATAGTCATACCCTTCGGGAAAAACAAGGTTACCCCTAGCTACCATATAGGTGGCAATCCACTAAGCACAGAAGAGGTTATCAGGGATCTGGGGACCCAGGTTGACAGTAACCTTTCATTTGATACCCACGTTGCCAAGGTAGTTAGGAAAACCTTCTACATTGCCCACCTGATCATGAAGGGATTCACATCTAGATCAAGGGAGGTCATTGTTCCGCTGTACTCATCACTCATCAGACCAATGATTGAGTACAATGCCCCATTCGGAATGTATCTTACCCGACACCTGCAGCAATTGGAGAGGCCCCAAAAGTTCCTCACCGAAAGGATAAAGGGTCTCAAAAATATGTCTTATGCTGCCCGACTGAAGGAACTTCAGCTCTATTCAGTTGCATACCGTCTGCTCAGAGGTGACCTGTGCCTAACGTACAAGGCCATGTCTAACCCGGAATTAATGGACATGCTCCACCTCAAAAAATCTAAATCCATAAGAAATACAAGAGGAAGAGACTTAAACCTTAACACAGTTATAAATAGGACGTGCTGGAGGGACAGATTCATTACCCAGAGACTCCCTATGCTGTGGAACAAAATCCCGGTACATGTGAGGCAGAGCACCTCGTTGGCCCTGTTCAAGAGAAATCTTGATCAATGGATGGGAGATCGCAGGTTTACCCCGGGGATCACCTCAGTGTCACTGCTGGACAGAGGCACGGTAAACTAATGGGCATAGTACCTTTCAAACTTAAGGGGTGGTGAAAGCCACATAACTTTGGGCTAGGCTTATAAATGCCCTAGGGCAAAAAGCCTAGTATAAACCTATGAACCTATGAACCTATGAAGATGTAGATAGGAGGAACTCACTGTGGTTCTGCAGTCATCCTCCATCAGTGTCACAAGTGACTACAATAGCCCCTGTGGGATATACTGCAGCAGACACCTCCATCAACTGTAAAGTCCACAACAGTACCCCAACTGGAGTAGCAAAGAGCATGAACAGATGCCATTTGTTGCCTGAGTAAACAAACTGCAGCCCCACACACCGCCATACTTCCTAGCTACAGGAAAGCTGTGCCTGATGTATGAAGCCATGTCCAACCTGGAATGAATGAACATGTTGGACCTTGTACAATCTGAATGGCAGTGAGCTATGCACATGAGAGACCAGAAACCCAGCACTGACATACATATGACAATCTGTACAGAATGATCCATAACACAGAAGGCACCCCCACTCTTCAGTAAACTCCTGGTACAGGTCAGCCAGAGAGTCACATATCGATACCCCTCAAGAGGAATCCTGATGAGTGTATGGGAGATGGTAGGCTAACTCTGGGTATCACTGTTATGTCAGAGGTAGACGGAGGCACAGTATACTAACCATGACATATGTCATGGCAAACTCCAGTTGCAATGTGTGTCGAAGGACAAACACACCCTGTGACTAGCATCAGAAATGGCCTAGGGAACATCGCTAGTGTTTGCCAATGTCCACCCATGTTGTGGAATACACTAGCAATGTTGGACGAGCCTGGTGTAGGTAGTCCATATCTGAACATATTGCAACATGGTCATATGTGCACAACTGGCCCTTACACAGTCTGTTGTGCTCACTATGAAGATGTCAAGCAGTCATAGGACTAAAGCCCAGGATACTGTCCACCACAGTGAAAGTACTGAACCAGTACACTATACGGTACTACAGTGTTAGGTCATTATGAAAGTATGTTGAGAACTGTCTGTAAAGTATCCCATGCAATCCCTGCAGGCACAGTATAATCCCTGTTGTGGCAGACACGAAGCAGTTGGCCAGTTAGTACACAACATGACACCCAACACACAACCATAAATGTGAGATATTGCTAAAGTTCACACACACCCAAATATGTGGTGGACTTCAGAGTGCAACATATGGAAAGCTCACACTGGGCATGCTCGCACACTTTGATAAATGAGGCATATGTCAGACAACATGCCATGAAAAGGCTTAACTGGGCATGCTCACACACTTAGGCCATATCTCCATTTAGCAGTTGGTCACACATATCTGGTATTTGTACGTGTCAGTCCAGGAACCAACCACAACACAGCAATCAGCCCAGAGCACACAGTAAATCACTACAGAGACATAAGTGATATAGTGGATTGCCGTCATATGCAAACATCTTCCACAGATACACAAGTTGGTCATAGGAACAGGGAATGCTATGACAATAAAGACCTGCAAACAGTAGAACAGCACAACAAATATTGTGCATCTGACAATTGAACATATGGGTGTAGAGGTCAATACTAGGCTTGTTGCCCTAGGGAATGACAGCTCAGCCAGAGTGTGCTTGGCATCTGCATCCCCAGGACAGTAGGCTACTGTGCCACTGTAAAGTAGGTCACAGAAGGCAACATGTGAGGCTAGTGAGCTGTGCCTCTGTCAAGCAGGGGCACCGTGGAGGTCCCAGGGATCAAATGTGCTAAGCCACAGCCATGTTGTTGATGTGTGCTGTGAGTGGGTTGCTGAGGATCTCTGACAGTAGGTGTCCGTCAATAACAGACTGAGGGGAGCCCTATCTGCATTCTCTGGATGATTCCACTGTCAACACTGTGTTGTAATGAGTATGTGTGAATGAAGTGCCATGCCGGAACTGTTCACAGATGTCCTCCCTCTGTGGGCTACAGCTCTGCAATGTATTAGGTCACTCTGTCTGTTGTACAGTGCATATATGGCTGGTGTACAGCTGACAGGTGTCTTGTTGTGGAGCAGTCATGGGTATATGTGGGATAGCATGACCAATGCAAACCGTACACATGCTCATAGAATGCAATTGTCAAGGATTATGCTGAGTGGCCAGTATAGTCCCCCAGCATGGGTCC
This sequence comes from Protopterus annectens, assembly GCF_019279795.1. Taxonomy (NCBI): domain Eukaryota; kingdom Metazoa; phylum Chordata; order Ceratodontiformes; family Protopteridae; genus Protopterus; species Protopterus annectens. Next base: position 1,157,323,546 of record NC_056727.1, on the reverse strand, counting down.
TCTGAAGTCGCCCACCCCAGTCTACACAAGTGTAGAGTCTGCTTGTGCTAAATACAGTTTGTGTGCAGTGACAAACTTGCCTGGGGGTGGAGATGGGATATGGATGTCCAGGGAAAGGTGGGTATGGTCAGATATCAACAATGGTGGTCTACCTCTGGTGTGGAACAGTGAGTACCCACGTTGCAGATGGACAGGTGCAATATGTATTCCCCCATATGGCTGTGGTGTGTGGTTCTGCCATAGCACATGGACCCACAAATTGTAGTGGCTGTAGGGTAAAGTGGTAGAGGCCTGAGTAGTTCTCACACACAATATGCCTGTACCTGATGTTAACAACTGGAATGGTGTATGTGAACACCTGCATATCCTGGCACTGTTCCCAGGGAAGCTAAGTGTGTGTCCTGGATGTGGGTGTGGTGTTCTGGACTGGCTGTGTTGTGTGTTACAGGTCCTGTGGTCCCAAAGCATGGTATAGAACATAACCTGCCAGTGTGATGTGCATATCTGACCCTGATATAGGTGGCTGCAAATGCATATATATGCTATCCCCCACCTGACAGGTAGTACTACATGTACATACCTCTGTAGAAATAAAGATGTCAGCACCCTATAAATACTACAGGTGCAGAACAGATGCCCAGTAATTCAGATAGTGGGCTCTGCTAATGCGTCTCCCTCAAGTGTCATAATATAGTTAGGTAGAGGTTCGAATCCTGCAAATGCTCAGTGTGTGTGGGTGGGTGAGTGGGGTTTGTGTGTGTGAAAGACTGTGAGAGGGAAATGTCCCTTTTGGCAACTGGGAAACACACTACAGGATGCACATTCCCCTTTCTAAACACTGATGATGTCAGCACCCTATAAGTACAGCAGGAGAAGGGAAATCTCCCAGTAATGCGAATAGCGCGCTCCGCTAATGTGTCCGTCTCGAGTGTCATAACTTAGTTAAGTAGGGGTTTGAATCCTATACATGCTCAGTGTGAGTGGAGGTGGTCAGTGTGTGTTCAAGACTGTTTGGAATAAGTATCCATTTTGCCAACTAGGAGAATACACTACAGGATGCACATTCCCCTTTCTAAACACTGATGATGTCAGCACCCTATAAGTACAGCAGGAGAAGGGAAACCTCCCAGTAATGCAAATAGCGTGCTCCGCTAATGCGTCCATCGCAAGTGTCATAACATAGCTTGATAGGGGTTTGAATCCTACAAATGGCAAGTGAGTGTGTTTGGATGAGGGGGGTTAGTGTATGTGCAATTTTGTGTGAGGGAAATGTCCCTTTTGGCAACTGGTAGAACACACTACAGGATGCACATTCCCCTTTCTAAACACAGATGATGTCAGCACCCTATAAGTACAGCAGGAGAAGGGAAGCCTCCCAGTAATGCGAATAGTGTGCTCTGCTAATGCGTCCGTCTCGAGTGTCAAAAGATAGGTAGGTAGGAGTTTGAAATCTGTAAATGGCATGCGTGTGTGTGTTTGGATGTGGGGACTCTGTGAGTGTGCAATTCTGTATGAAAAACATGTGCTTTTTTGAAATCAGGGGATCACACTACATGATGCACATTACCCTTTCCAAACAGTGATGATGACAGCACCCTATACATACAGCTTGAGAAGAAACATCTGCCAGTACTCAGAATAGTGCAACCTGCAGCAGCGTCACTCTCAAGTGCCATAACATATTTAGGTAGAGGTTTGAAACCTGCAAGTGTTTGTGTGTGTGCATTTCCATATGAAAAACATGTTAGTTTTGGCAATCAGGAGATCACACTACCTAATGCACATTACCCTTTCAAAATACTGATGTTGTCAGCACCCTTTAAGTACAGCCAAAGAAGAAGAACTACCTACTAATCCGATTAGTGCGCTTCACTAATGCGTCTCTCTCATGTGTCGTGACTTAGTTAGGAGGGGAATGAATCCTGCAAATGGCAAGTGTGTGTGGGGGTAGTAGGGTGTGTGTAAATGCAAGTGTGAGGGAACAGATCCTTTTGGCAAATACTACAATACACCAGATGCTGCATATTCCCCCAGTAAACACAGGGAATGTCACCACACTATCAGCACAGCCAAACAGGGCTAGTTGGCTAGTAATGCCAATAGTGTGCTCTGCTACTGTGTCTATTACCATTGTCAGAGTACAGATGGGTATGTTTTGGTAACCCACAACTGCCACGTGTGGTTGTGTCACACAATATGACCTTGTGTGGGTCTTTGTACACAACAATGCATGCCATTGCCTAAACCAGCAATGGCATTGCACACATGATGTATGTGTGTGACACATACACATAAATACCTGTGACCTGCAGTAGTTACCATGTCTGACACATGCCTCAAGTGGATAAATGGTATTTGCAATGTATACCAATATGATTGTGTCTTACTGTGCAGGGTCCGCACGTGGTATGTGTCTATACAGTGTGGGTGTATATGGTAAAATACCTACAGCAGGGGATACACATCTGGTCTGGGCCATATAGTGTACATGTAGTCGATGTACAGGTGCTGCATGTTCCCACCTGTTGTGGTAGTGGTAACATGTCATTCCACTGCAATTCAGTGACCACATGCTGTGAACCCTTCAACTAGTGTGTTGTAACTACAGTAATGCTCACGCACAATGTTTGGCTGGATGCAGTCCAGCCATATAAAGACAGTTCTTGAGACTGTCATATTGCCAGTGTTGTTATGGAGGATAGGTGGTCTTCCTGTGTACAGGAGGGTTGTGTGTGCCAGGCTATGAACCAGATGGCAGTCCGACACATAGTTAGCTGCACATGATTAGGCCCTGATGCTTTGTACTGTGCCAACAACCTGGAGGTGTGTGTATCTGTGGTACCTTGGGATACCATCCCCCTGTCCATGTGTGTTACATGTGTAGGGGATGACAGGCATGGTATGGGGCATAACCTGTCAGTGATGGGTAACACCTGTGAGCCATGAATCAGGAATCTGATACTGCACAGACATTGCAGTTCACCGTGCTGAGGACAGTGTCCGTTGCATGCATCTTCCAGTGTACACTGCTGTTGTTGTGTAGCAGCACTGGTAGTGTCCTAACCTGTGTGATACCCACGGAGGTGGCTATGTAAACCGTGTCCTGCAGCATAAGGCAGTATGTGTGTACCAAGGAGCTTTGCCATTATACATCGGGCCATGGGTGTCACGTGCAAGATGACCCTTGAACATCATTGTGGCTTCCCTAGCATGTAAGCACACGTTGACAGCCAGCGGACACCCTATGAATGACATTGGAAATTGAGCATAATGTAGACATACAACACCCTTCCCACATATAGTGGTAGCATACTTGGTGAGGCTATGTTGGCAACCAAGATCAGGCTCATACTGGCCTGTGCCACATGCTGAGAGATCCATTCTGTGTTCCCTATCATGTAGTCCAGGGAGGTATGTCTCAGGTCAGCCATACTGGCATGGTCAATGAGTGAGTCATATGTGTCCATGCCTCTGACTGACCTGTATGCATGTGTTCTGTGGTGGACCATAGTGCCCCTGAGGCATATCACTTTGACCTTCACCAGATACAGCCTGTTGAGCGGGTCCCCAGTGCAGCACCCAAGACAGGTACCTGACACGTCTGTAGCAGGTGTGTTGTGTAGCCCTACAGGCTGTGAGTGTGTGGCACAGGGGATGTGTGTGCCATGTGTGGCATGTGCTCTCTTCCGACGGAACATATGCCTGTGTGCCAGCTGCGGAGGTGTGTGATGCTCAGGCAGGATGCTATTCTGAGTCCCCACATATGCCCCAGTGTGTTCAGCATGCTGTCAGTGCTTGTCAATGTCTGACTTGTATTGTAGTCACTGTAATATATTTTATTTATGTATTTATTTATCCTACATTTGTTGACCGGGATAGTCCAACTGGATGCATGTCCATTTCCAGGGGAGGCCCGGGGAGAAAAGCTACAAGGGTAAACTGATACAGCATTACATAATACCATCATTACATATTACAAACAGATTATTTACAGAGATTACATAAGTAAGCAAGTTAAACATGTTCCACAGGTTAATGTTAGTCCTGAGCACAAGTCAGGATTAAATTAAATTACACAGTAAACTGGTTAACAGATTTTACACATTCGAGTTAGCCAGGCTTGATACATTGACATAGCCAGTTAAGTGACAAATGTTGTTTGAGTCTAGTGTTAAATTGACCTACGGTGGAAAGTAAGGTAATATCAGCTGGAAGTGAGTTCCAGGATCTACTTAGAGTTTGCAAAGAGAGAATCACCGGCTGTGTTATTAAATTTGCTAGTCTGAATTAGTAGTTTGTTAGAGGATCGAAGCAGTCTAGGATTGTTATAGGGGGTGATAATATTTGAAGTGCAGGAGTATTGTCCGGATTATAGAGGATTTTATAGGCCATAATCAGTTGGTTATACTGTATTATGCTGGGCAGTTCTAGCCAACCAAGCTGATTTAGATTGATGCAATGATGTGTCCTAAAAGGCAGCCCAGTGGCAAACCTGGCAATGTGGTTGTAGCAAATTGAGTGTTTGTTAAGGACAGTCTTGTTCATATTCGAGAGTAGAGGGGATGCATACAGAAGGGTTGAAAGAAGGTGTGAGTGAGCTATGGCACCTTTAGCTGGAGGGGTTAGGAAGGCTTTTATTCTGTAAAGTGACCCTAGTTTTTTATTGATGGCTTTGATAATTTGGTTAACATGTAGGTCACAGTTGAGATTATTGTCTATGATGACACCTAATAGTTTAGTAGATGGGTCAGGGGAGATTATTGTGCCATCAGTTGATGTTATGGTAAAGGTGAAAGCGGTAGACCTATGTGTTGGTGAAATAACAGCAGTTTAGTTTATTTGGGATTTAGGATCAGATGATGTTCAGAAAGCCAGTTTTCTATTGTATTAAAGGTGGTCTGGGTAGCTGACCATAACTCTACTGATGTGGCTGAGCAGATCAGAGTAGAGTCTTCAGCATATTGGATACAGCTGACTTTTGGGATGACAGTATAAAGGTCGTTAATGAAGATGGAGAACAGCAAGGGCCCTAGTATAGAGCCTTGTGGTACTCTGAGGGTGTTAGGTAGAAGGTTAGAGAGTTTGTTCTGCCAGAGGCCAGCCTGCTGTTGACCATGCAGGTAGTATTGAAACCATTGGAAGGCTCCAGTATCTAGACAGAATGTTTGCAGGGTGTGGATTACAAGTTGGTGATCAACCATATCGTATGCCTTGGAAAGATCCAAAAAGAGGGCTGAGGATATATAATAAGTGTTGTAAGTATGGTTTATGGTGTTAGTAAAGGCTAGGAGGCCTGAAGTAGTGCTGTGATGAGGACGGAAGCCATGCTGAGTGTCTGCCATAAGGCGATTTTGGATTAGGTGATGCATGAATTGTCTATGAATAAAGTTTCCATAATCTTTGCAAGTGGAGGAAGTATAGCTATTGGCCTATAATTGGAGAATTCAGTAGAGCTGCCTCCTTTGTGATGTGGGATTACATAGGATATTTTCCAGATGGTGGGAAATTTAGATTCTACCACGGTTTGTTTGATTAGTTTTGAGACGGGGTAAGCAATAGCATCATCTGATTTTTGGAGGTACTCGGCAGGGAGTTGATCAGCAGAAAGTGTAGTGGGTTTCACTTTTTCAATCAAGGTACGGAGAAGTGAAGTGGCGACTGGTTGGCAGCTGAAGGCAAGTAGGTTTCTAGGGGTGCTACTTTCAGGACCAGGGGAGCTAAGAGGTAGATGGCTAGCTAGGGCTTGAAATGTCTCAGTAAAGAATTGGTCAAAACTATCAGAAACATCTTCAGGGGTTTTATCAATAGTAGCAGCAGGGATTGGGTTTGAAGTTTGTCCAGGATGTAGTATATATGACATGCCACCTGACAGGGTATGGCATTACTGGGTTCAGAGAGCTCAGTCCCCAGATTGGCTGTGTGGTGGCATCCCACACGTGTGTTGTATGTTCCTGGTCAAGGGTGATGGCTGACTGCATACATGTGGCAGCTGTGACATTGCCACATGACTCACATAAACCACAACTGGACCATAGAGGTGATTCACAGGTTACCTTTGCACATGCTACCCTAGTAGTGTGATTGCCATGGTGAGTACCAACACATAGGGCAAATGGGGAACAACATACTGAAGGTGTGTATGTGTGGGTGTACCGCTACTGTTTCATAGCACTGGCATATATGACTGCACACATGGGTAAATGCCAGGTAAGACATGTGCAATGTGTCACAGGCAACGTACATGTGTACAGGACAGACAGTGATGTTCTGTCATGTGTAAAGTTGACATATGTATCGTACGCTATGCAGATGTCACTAGGAGTCTACAGAAGCACTGTAACTCTGTATTGCAGGTGTAAGCAGTGTTCCAGGGAACCCCAAGCGAACATGCATGCAAACAAAGCTACAGTAAGCAAGGCTGGAAGTAGTGCATTGTACAACAAAGAAGGGGTAACAATAACAGTAAGTAACAATGCAAATATGTAGGCACTATCAACATGTACCCAGGAATACACAGCAGATGCCCATGGTAGAACTGATATTATGTCATAGTTATTTGTGATTTGGATTACATTGGTACTGCACACATATCTACATGCGCGAACATCCACATTGCATAGTCGTTGTGGGCAACTTGACACCTTTACTGTACATGTCCACCATTGCATATCACTACTTGCGTTAGCTTTCCCCCTGTGCTACCCATGTATGCGGCTATCTGTTGACAACCTTACCACCGGCATGCAATTATGTGCAGCTGTTACACTTTGATATGTACTATGGGTGCAGATAACAATTTAGGACATTCATACAGTTACTGCAGCAGGCATGCTGGGATATACACACAGTCATAGCAGCTCACTGTACTGTTACCAACATGATACTACTAATACAATTCTATGTAGTCACCCTGTGTATCAGCAACGTGTTTACCTGTTCCCGCAATGATGTTGGAGATTGCAGGAGGTGGCACAGTGTCATCATATGCACAAGGTGTGGATTAGGTATGCCTGAGTCAGCCACTGATACCACCAATTGACATGTGTGTATATGTGTGTTGGTAAGGGGCAGCAGTACAGGGTGGGGCAGTGTTGGTGCAGTGTGTGCATGTATGTGGTCACCCTAGGTGTTAACATTTTGCATGTGTGTATGCACGCACACAGTTCCACCTCATGGCTGCCATATACAGGGGTTTGTGGACAGCCACAGACTGCACCTGGCAGGTCATACAGATCAGTGTCTGTGGGCACGGACACGGTACCTGTGCCTGGCAGGGGTGCTACGGACCGTATCCAGTACTAAGCCAGACTGGGTACTGTCATCAGAAGCGGGAGTGTGTTGACTGGATACAGGTCCCTGTTGGGACTGTCCAGAGCCACGTGCACGTGGTCTCCTGGGGCGTTCTGATGACAGCACAGACCCAGCATTGCTGGGGCTGCTGCTGGCACTATGGGGGCATACGCGAGCCTGTTGTCGTCCGCGCCGACTGCCAGCTGCTGCTGTTGCCGGCATACCGCCACATCGACACCGCAAACGCCCACCATTGCCCTGGCTCATGGACATTTGGTTGTGGAACTGCTGTAATATGTCCCCACAACATCTGTCTATGACATTGGTGAAATTACAGATAGCATCCGCAATGTCACGCATACTGTCTGTCATGGCTGTGCGACATGCTCTCAGCTCCCTCAGACCCTGTCTGGTGTACCTTTCCATACGCGACTGTGCCTACATGACAGTCCGAAACATAGCTGAGGTTGACAGACCTCTTTGGGCACGTCGGCCAGAGGCAGTACGCCCACGGATGCTCCCACGAGAACCCATGGGCAACTGTCTGCGTGGTACCATCGGAGGACCCTGCCCATGGCTGCTGTGTGGGGACGCATGTGCCACAGGTACCACATTACCCTGGTCTATGCCCACTGTATCCTGTCCATCACCTAGGGACAATGGTGACAAAGGATGTACTGGCAGGATGACTGTGCGCAATGATGGGGTTGACAGCTGTGTACTGTCAACTGGCTGACCAATGGCAGACCCTGACACACCTTCCTGTACCATTACACAAATATCATCATTACCAGTACCCGTGGCACAAGATTCAGGTTCCCTGCTGCAGGTCACCAGAGCAGCACCAGAACCTGTGGGAGGAAGACAGGAAACACAGTTTACAGTCTCCAGACATTGTTACCAGTGATGCACTTCTGCACACATGCACATATGGACATATGCACACATGCACACATGGACACAGGCACACATGCACACATGGACACAGGCACACATGCAGACATGCACATGTGGACAGATGCACACAGGCACACATGCACACATGCACACATGCACACAGGCACACATGCACACATGCAGACATGCACATGTGGACACATGCACATGTGGACACATGCACACATGCACACGTGGACACATGTACACATGGACACATGCCCACATGCACACATGCACACGTGGTCACATGCACACATGGACACATGCACACATGCACACATGCACACATGCACACGTGGACACAGGCACACATGCACACATGCACACATGCACACGTGGACACAGGCACACATGCACACATGCACACGTGGACACAGGCACACCTGCACACATGCACACATGGGCACAGGCACACCTGCACACATGCACACCCCGCAGTATACACACAGAGCACTACTGAGTTACACTACTGTTACCAGCATTATCAGGACTATTATAGGTTATGTTAAACACACATACCAGCATTGATGGCCTGCCTTGCTGTAACCCCAGAGGGACCTGCAGAAATGATGAGATTAATGTCAGTGGGCACAACTGTGCCATTGATATTGCATATGATACAGTGTACAGAACAGTCAAGTGTACATATGGCATATTACCTGCACACTCCATGTCGTGCTGCTGTGTGGATCCAGCCTCCATCATGATGCAGGTGGACTGCTGTTGCTGTTCTGGGGCTGGAGCCACAACACTTAGGAGTAGCCCTTCCAATCTGGTGAGGGGGGGATGTGTGGCCACCCCACCTCCTGTGGCAACCTGTTGCCTGTGGATATCTGATGCACGCTGACAGACACTTCGGATTAAATCACTGCAGTGATGTCGTACCTGCTCATATGTCCTGTTATGCGTGCCAATATCATTTACCTTACGGACAAGGTCTTGCCACAGTGCAGCCCTCTCCTGCTGATTCTGACTGGTGCGGGAAAACAGGATGTCATACTCCCGCACCAGGTTCTGGTGGATCTCCTCGTCTTCCACTGCAGAGTAGGCGGGATTACGCTGATGCGCCATCTCCCTGGAAGAGAACACAAACAGGATATCAGCAGACTATGTCAGCAATATATGGCACACATACTACACATGATACTCATGTGTAGTGATATACTACTACTCCCATATGTTGCATGTGTGTGTGTCGTGGTGGATACACAGGTACATGGCCAGATATCAGTGCTCAGCCAACACCTGTGCAACAATACCTGCCACATTCCACACAACATAGTAGCATGCCCCATCAGTCAGCACACACTGACAGGTCCAATGCACAACCTCACTCTGGGGGTTCATCCCAAGGTACTGTAGGTGGGACGCCATCCACTACTGTGATGTGGACAGAAGTTACTCGGCCTGGATATACATATCCCACCACCACCACCAGCACAGTAGACTACTTTGATATGTATGTGATTAGACAGTTATTCACTTGCTGGGACTGAGATGGTATCCATGCAGCACACTGGGCCAGTGGAAGCCACAACCCACACTGCTGACCCCTTTGCAAATGCTTACCACGGACATGCCACAGATTGCATGGAACTTGCACACACATTTCTAACCCAGACCCTATGCACAAAGGTTAGACATCCTGTCCGGAGGACCCCAGACAGAGGCAGATTGTATAACAATAGCAGGAGGCTACTGCAGGGCAGAGCACATTCACATTAAGGGAAGGCATCTGTGGTCAGCACTGGTACTACGCTATGGTCCGTCATAACAACAGCCATGGCCTACTCTGGGAGGGAAATGGCCACAAACACTATGGATGACCACAAGGCCTTCTTCAGTTATGTTACACATATGCACCACATGCCTCAGATATGCTCTGTGTTAATACACACCTACTTAATATTCACCAAACACACGGATATTGGCAACAGTCTTGCAGACAGGTTCAGTGCACGTATCCCCCCTCCTTCTACCCCACCAGTTGAAATATTTATCACAGCTGTATGTAACCTCCGTATCATCTCACATGTCCAGGTGAGGGCCGCCCTCAGCAGAGCAGAACACACAGCACCACTGTGATCTCATGGTATCCCTGGATGTGTGCTACCTGCACTCCAAGAGGACTTACAACCGCATATAACACTGATAATTTATCTTGGCCGTACTACAGGATATGTACCTGGACAGTGGCATACAGCGACAGTGGTCCCACACCACTAAGGAGGCACCTCGACTGACCCTGGGAACTATCACATCATATGCATACCCGGCCTGGTCTGCTGAGCTATGGAATTATGCAGTATGGGATGCATATGCAGTGATATCGGGTACCTGCAGACACTTGTTCCCAGCCAGTGTGCCTTTGTGATGGGCTAATCCTGCCTTTTGAACCTGGCTGACCTTTCAAAGCAGTCACTACAGCCATTGCTGAGGGCAATGCACAGACAACTGCTGCCAGGATCATGGCCTAAGACTGATTGACATGTAATATATGGTCATCCCCTTTTGGGGGAACTACGTACACACAACGTATCACATGGACATACCTATAGATACAGACCTATGACACATTTGGAGGGTTCACAGTATGCATACTATTAACCTGCTACTTTGCATTACCTGTGTTTGTCACAGCTGGTTGTGTTACCACTGCTTCTGATTGCTGCTGCTACTGTCACTGCTGACAGCTTAGAGTCACAGAGTTACAGTGTGTAGGTTTTTTTTTTTGTTCTCTCTCTCTCTCTCTCTCTCTCTCTCTCAGTTTTCTCTCTCCCTCTGTCTGCTTCCAGACAGTGCAATGAATGTATTGCATGTGTGGAGTGTTAGTACTGGATGCTTTTGTAGGTATCTGCATAGGTCCATGTGATGGCCTCTGCACCCATTGTAAGCCAGCATTTGCTAATTGCATACAGCCAGTTGTGTACTGATTGCAGTTCTCACTGTGATTTCAGGTCAGTGCTATAAAAGGGTATGTGGGATAGGCATTGCCCTTTCAGATTGTAAGGGCGGGGACCATGCTGGTATGCTGTGGACAGTGTTCTGTGAGTGTAAAGGTTAGTATCTCTCTCATGATTCAGGCTGTGTTGTAGATTCACATTTCTCCATTCCTCTCTCCTGTTCCCTGTAGTAAGTGTGTATGCACAATGACACCTACAACTATATATAGATATATATTTATATATATATATATATGTACATATACATGCATTTATATATGTACTTTAACTGACATTATTACCTACAAGCTACCAACTGGCATGGCTGTTTCTGTTCACACACTACTATTATGGGAATCCAGTAGTTTTGACAGTAATTCTACATGACATGCTTTGGGTACTACACATCCTATATTCCCTTTACATTCATCCCTACTATTACATGTTATATTTATTTTAGCACAATGCTCTTGTATAAGAGTCGTGGCTTAGTGGTAGGTCATACAGACTAGTGTTTCCAGGGTCCTGGGTTCGGGACTGACAGTGGGATTCTATTTTGCTTTTGAACTGAGTACAGGACCTGTCAATCAAAGTGACTAAGACACTTTTAAGCAGTTGTAACCGGGTTAGCGCTGGTTTGCACGGAGCTCAAGCATGTGCATTGGCGATTAGCTCCACGCACACAAGCGCACACCCGCCTACAACCGCTTACAAGTGCTTACTCTGGCGCACACCTGCGCTATTTTCTTTGAAAGAAATGAAAATGGGGAGACAGGAAAGTGGTGAAAAATGGGTCACAAAGAGAGTAAGACAGTAGGGACACAAGCTTGGGATGTGCAGGAGGGATGTAGGTAAGGCCCATAGCTGTCCATTTCTTCATCAGCAACAGCTGTGCATATGTATGTAATTTGGTGTGACATTTGAAACCTTCCACCCCTGAGAGAGGTGTCAGGACAACAATAATACTTGTTGTACAGCCAATTGTAATTGATAGATTCCATGTCCAGCAGACATGTGTGCAGAATGGGCAGCTATGTATGGGGAGTAATTTTTTTGTGGGAACAGAGTGCCCTTTTTTTTTTTTTTCAGGTGAGAGTGGTATGTCAGGTGAAGGAAGTCGGTACAGTTGGGGAGGTAGGTAGGGTAGGTAAACAGACAAGACAAACAAGACGCATACAGGGGCGGTGTATGACACGTGTGGGGGGGTTATACAATTGACGGGGATGGAGGTTTGGATATCCAGAGCCCATGAGCCCACAGATCGCAACAGTGGAACTGATATCCCCACCCATAGGCAGTTGCCACTGTTCCTTCACTGCCCAGGATGGGGCTGTGCTGGGGGCTGTGTAGGCTGGGCAACAGGCATGCCCATAAGTTGTGCCACCCATGCCTCAAGCTGGGGTAGGGGCTCGAGAACAGAGTCCCGAATCTCCCTACGCACCACAGTCCGGACGCTACGGAGGGTGAGTGGTGGTTCTCCTCCGGTCACACTTGCAGAGGGAGGGCGAGCCCCATCCCCTCCAGCGCTTCCACCCGCAGGTGGCACAGGGCCACTGGAGGAGGGTCCAGACTCGGCACTAGTGCCAGGTGCACTCGCCAGCTGAGGTGAGAGAGGTGGGTCCGCTGGAACCCACCTTCCCTGTCCTCCTATGTTTTGCATTATGTCATGACAGTTTGGGTTAGTGACATATAATACCATTCACAATTAGTTGTAACAGCATGCATTAGTATTCCCATTAACCAAACACCCAGATATTCACACCATTGAACAGCGTGCATAACACATGCATAATTTGAACAGCAATACACAGTCCAACAACATGCAGGGTTAATTGATGGCAACAGGCCATCAGGTTTGGATGTATGAACAGGGCAGATGCATCAACGGACATGCAAATATATATGACCCAACAGGACAAACGTCCAGGGGTGTTAATTGTGATTGCACATACCATTTTCACGTGGAATGGGTTATATGTGGTTATAGGGTGGGGTGAAGAAAATAATATTAACACCTTCAAATACCAATACATATGCTGTACATTTCTAATAGCTACAGATATATACACACTACTGTTCTAACTACAGTTTCCTATATGATAACTATTTCAACTTGGTGATAGGACTGTTACTGCAACATCAATATACATTTTATTGTTCTTCATACACATTCATATCTAGCTTTGTTCAGCTACATCATCCTGCTACATTTGCTTTATATAGCTGTAGACAAGTGTGGATGTTTGGTATATCAGACAATCATCCTATCTGCATATTGCAGACTGAGACCAACATATCCAGATTTTGGGATACACATTCCAGATGCAGCAACACTTTGAACAGATTTCGCTGTTTGGTTTTGATTCTCACATGCATTTCATTTCTGTCTTGACTGCAGTATACTTTATTCAGGGTTATTACTACTGTATTGCTGGATTCATGACACTTTCTCACACTCTCTCACTTGCTTTCATTTTACTATTCAGGATGGTACTTACTTCTAGGCTTTATTGACATGTTTTACCTGTAGTTATTACAATCCTTTCCAGCAGTCTCACTTCTGTCATGTTTCAGTATTTCAACAGGGATATATTTCACACATGTGATTTCATCATCTTCTGCAGCTATACTTTTCAGCTTGCTGCAGGTTGTGTACTATTTTCTTACAGGTGGGGCATTTTTATTTCTGAATTTATGTCAGACATTTTCATTTTTCGGTTTAACTTACAGGCTGCAACACACTTTTGTAATCAAGCAATACTTGCAGACACTTTCACACTGTTACTTGCACATTTTATTCCTTAGTGACTACACTGAACTCTTTTGCTGACTGTCATACTTTTATATTTCTTTACAGTTACTGGTAGTGGATTACTGACCTGCCTGGTGGCACAACCGCACCAGCCTATCGCCATAGGCTCTGCGGTTCGCAGAACGGACAGCTGCAGCTGTAATATAAATGAAGTAATATTGGAATACACATCTCCATAATATCAGCTAGTTTAATTTCTTACATACATAATTAAATGTAACTTACTCAGTAGTGGGGCGTTGGGCATTTGCCAGGCCACCTGGATCCAAAGGTTCAGTTGGTCCTGCTTGCGTCTCTTCAGGTCCGCATGGTGGTGACGGACCTGCTCACCAGTCCTTGGAATCCCTGTTGCACTGGTGAGATCATGAGCCAACCAGTCCCACGCCTCAGCTCTGAATGCTCCCCAGAGGACCTGGCCCTGCATGAGTTGGGCCTCATGAAGTTGGACTAGGAGCCAGGCCATGTACCTGGACTCCTCAATGCCCCACCTCTGTGCTCGAAAGCAACTACCCTCTCCTACTCCTGTCATTCTGCCTGCAGTTCAGTTCTACAATCGTTTATGCTGTGTATTCCCGCCTATGGGGCTTATATAGTCCGTTTTTCCCGCACATATCTGTTATTGGCCATTTTGGAATTGTATCAACTTCAGTAAACCTGCATTGTCATGCTCCAGTTTGTATTCATTCCTATATATTAGCTATTATTGCATTTCTAGGTACTGCTGTCATGGCTTAGTGGTTTGGTACCTTGACTATGGTGTATAGTATCCTGGGTTCGAAGCTGGCCACTGCTTTTTATTTTTCATGACTGTCTAGACATGCTGAGGGGTGTGTCTGTGTAAAGGCAGTTTTGATACGGCTTGCTCAACGTTGCCCTTCGATTAGCTTGTTTGCGTGGTGCGCAGCTACGCGCAAACAGGGTACGCTGGTTTAAGCCTCATTTGGCTATCAGCACGCATATTACGCTCAGCTCAGTTAGGGGCACATAGATTTAGCATGTTAAACCACTGCTCAGCTACGGGCACTCATTTTGCACCAATTAAACCACTGCTCACGTATGGGCAGATGCACTCACCCTGTTAAACTGTAGCTCAGCTATGGGCACATCTGGCATTTTTTATTGTTTTGTTACCTCACATTTCTTCAATATAAATGGGCTATTTCATTACATTTTACATAAAATGTGATTTTATGTGTACATATTTGTCAGGGACTTGTTTCGTACTTATTTTGCTAAAAATAAAAATTGGTGTTGTGGGGGCTCGAACCATGAATGCCTGCTCTTCAGCCAACATCTCTACTGCTACGCTATTGCTTCTCGGCTTACTTTCCATATTTAGTTCTTATATGCTTTCCCACTGACTGCTAACTGTGGCTGCACTACAGGCACACCCGCGCAAATGAGCGCACTCACGGTTAAACATCTTTACAATTTAAAAAAAATATGAGATGTTCATTTGTACATTTTATGTTTGTAGTCTGTGGGGGCATGTGTTGTGTTGTGTTTATTCACATTTCCATGGACTCTGTCATGGGTGTTTACTTTGGGCACTTTTCCTCTTCTGGGGGTGTGTCCGCTTACAGGGCTCGGCCTACGGACATGCCCCCTACTGTCTTACATGGACCGTGTTAGCCTTAGGTGTGATTCAGCATGCTCTCATGAATATGCAGAGCATGCTGACATCACTCCATTTACCTGCAGCCTCCGTGTAAGCGTTATAACTCTTACACGGAGGCTTCGTGAATCCTGCCCATAGTCTTTGAAAAAGAGGCATGATTAACTTTGATTTGATTCAATGGATTAAACTGTTGATTATAAGAGCAGTAATAAAGGTAAATACATGGAACGTCTGCATATGAAACACTGTTAAATATATTTATATGACTTTTTAGACAATTTCCAATTCAAAAAATCGATTATAAAGCATCCATATTCTTCTTCCCAACAGAAAGGAGTAAATTGTCAAAGCAGGAATACATTTTATTGGAAAATTTAAAGACTTCTGTCTGCTTCTGAAGTATACAAGAGTCTTTCAACACCACCCTCTTATAATAGAGCCCTCCCCCCAACATCTGCGTGGAGAAATCTGGGCTGCAGGGCAGATTTGTCTCTTGACAACCTCCAAAGTCATTAAAAAGATATTAGTGAAGTTGCTAAGTCCTGCTCTTCTTGTAATACAATACACAGTTCATGTGCACACCATTATTTTATATATGTGTACCACAGTGTGCCATGTAAGTGGGACTGCGTGTGATGTATGTGAATATATACAGACAGATGGACACCAACACACTTACACACACATGGGGAGGTGGGTAACTCTGTCCTACAGCCTTACCAGAGATATTTCATCACTAATTTTTACAGGTCTTCATTTTATACAAAAATAATCAAACTGCTATTGGACAGTTTACCACTCTGAAGAATACATAATATCTAAATGGATTATTAACTTTTACACATGCTTTTGTATTTAAAATGGATATGTAAGGTTGTTTTGTGCAATGGTGCAGGATTCATTGTAGCTGCATCATACTACTTGGTTCATAGGTTCATAGATTAGTACTAGGTTATCTGCCCTTGGTGGCTATTTTAAGCCCAGCTTATTACTCCATGCGAGAATCAAAACGTGCACCTTGTGTATATAAGGTAAACACCTTAACCCTTATGCCAACTTCCCACCTGGGGTCTCTTCTATGCAGAAACAGCATGTTCTACCTGTATATGTATGGATTAGTTCAGAGGTCCGCAGTTTGCTTTCACTTCCAAAAAATGCATACGTGTGTGTGTGTGTGTGTGTGTGTGTGTGTGTGTGTGTGTATAAAATGCCCCAGTTGCTATATTCTGCTGGCTAGAGAGAAAGAGAAAACATGGTAGTGGTGAGTACAGAATACCTCAGACTTGAACCCTGTACCTTGGATGCAGGTGGTATGGGGTCTGAATTTCCTGCCCACCACCATTTGTAAAACAATTTGAAGATTTTTGCCTCATATTTGTTCTGTTCCTCATAAAATTTGTAGTTTCTGTATGTTTGTTTTTCCTTGCACTATCAATAGTGCAGTAGTGCACTGGTAGCATTATTGCCTGACAGCTACAGGTTCTCTAGTTTGATTCTTGGCTTGGGTTCCTTCTGTGTGGAGTCTGCATGTCCTCCCATCTTACAAATACATGTCTGGAATGTTTCTCCCTGGGCCTCTGCTAAAAATTGGCTTTTGTTCCAAGTCAGAATTTCCTGGTTAACAAATGTTAAATAAATAAAAATAACAGGCATTTGAATTTCAGACTTCATATTCTTCAGAAAGTACATGGTAACACAAAACCTTCTATTTTAGCAATTTTCTAAGTATATAACATGGATATTTGAAATGTGTCCCTCTTTTTGGGACTGTATCCCCCCATTATTGGCTTTGTCCAGGTTTTTTGTGCTAAGGTTGAAAGCTATTGTGAGAACTGAATTCATTGAATATGTTTGGGGGCTGTATTCCCCCATTATTGGCTTTGTTCAGGTGTTTTGTGCTAAGAGGTTGACAGCTATGATGAGAACTGAATTCACTAAATGGTAGCAATTTAAGTTTCAGTCTTACTCTTTCACCAAACAGCTGATTTGGCATAGTGGTATGTTGCTCTGATTGTTTTGCACAGGGTCCTGGGTTTATGACTTGGTAGTGAAATGTTTGGTGGTAACATAGCAGCATTTTATTTTAGCAACTTTCCAACATTATACAAGCAATGTTTAAAATGTGTCCCTGGTTTTTGGGCTTTTGCCCCCCCCCCAAAAAAAAAAATAAATTTTGGCTTTTTCCAGATTTCTTGTGCTGCAAAGTTCAGAGATACAGCTGAGTGTCGAGTAGATTTTACAAGGAGCTGAGAGCTGCAGGGAAACAAACTTTTAGTGCTGCTTATGCTGAGATGGCTTGCATTGTTAATAGTACAACAGGTAGTGTACTTGCTTTTTATGCAGAAGGCTGTGGGTTCTACTCCCACAGTATATAGATGCATCGCTGATACTGTACTGTGTTGTACTTTTAAAGGGGGTGGATGCTGCAGTCCTGAGAATGTCCTCTTTGGTGGAGATACCTAGTAACGATGAACCTGTTATCAGTTTGCCATCCATTCCCTATTGCAATATTACTAGCTTATCATGGCAACAGGCACTTTATTTGTAAATGAAACAATGAAATATAAAGTTATTTGCTAGCAGCAACCTCTTCATTAGTTACAGATCTCTTTAATGTGGAATTATTTTGATGACTTTTACTTCTGCAGAGATTGTGCATATTTACTGATACTGGTGGATTGCAAATGTTTGAGTAGACTTTTATGATGGAAATGTTCTGAACTGGGCAGTTTTGTCATTATTAGTGCATGCATTTTGTTTTATTGTTTACTGGAAAAATGTTCAAAACAATACATTTAAAACGCCCTCTAACAGCTGTACTGTATTAAATGAGGAATATGACTTAGTACAACCAGGAAGGTGTATCAAAGAGCATATGTATCTTTCCTGTGCAAGGGGCCTATGATTTGAAAACATCCCAAAGGTAATCTTTATCTGCTACTGGCCAGATGTATTTTCTTTGAATGTGGGTTTCAATGCTGTTTCAATGAATGTGAGTTTCAAGGGCAGAGAAGTTTTAATGCTAAGTCTATTTTCATTGTGTTGCTGCACTGCTTTGTTTAGCAGATTTATATTAGTGTTTGTGCTGCAAAATGTAAAACAAAACTTTTAAATGAAATCCAAATCATCACAGAAGTAAAGCAGTATGCACACTGCAGTGTTTATGGTTAATGTGGTGAAATAGCCAAGTCATGTTATATTGGAATAGCTGCAGGGGGGAGGCCCCATTCGACCATGATTTTGTGAGGAGGGGAAGGGCGGCAAACTCAGACAACCCCGGCTGAACTATATCTCTTAACTGTCCAGATTTTTGCAGAATGAATAGATTTTTTCTTATTATTTTTTTTGGTTTGTTCCTCATAAAATTTGTGGTTTTCTGGAAAATCATTTAGGAATGAAGTCACTAAATAATGACAGACATTGAGTTTCAGACTTCATACTTCAGAAAAATGCATGCTAAAGCAAGACCTGTTGTTCTGTCAACTGACTATGTTTATACAAGAGCAACTTTTAGTACTGTTTGTATGTTCCCTCAATATATTTGGCCTTGTCCAAATTTCCTGTGCTAAGAGGATGAGAGGTATGCTCAAATAAATCACTCTATAAAATTAGGTATATCCAAACCTCTCAACTGTCCCTGATTTTGGCTCAAAATGTTGCGCTCCCCCTAATAATCACTCTGCAAAATGGCAAATTTGGAAGAAAACGTGAAGGGTTTACAATTAATAAATAATTATAGATTACTTTTAATGTCAGAAATGCATGTAGATTCTCTTATTTTGTCAGCTGCTCAAGTTACCAGTACTAATATTAAAAGTGTCCCTTTTTTGACAGGTTTCCAGCTGTATTGTGTGGGTATTTTATATTTTTGCATCACATTTTTGGTCTGTTTTTCATAAAATTGTGGTTTTCTCACAAATTAGTGGCAAATCATTAAAATTTGAAGTTAGAAAATAATGACAGACAGTTGAGTTTCAGATTTCATACCTTTCAGAAAATTCATACTAATGCAAGACCTAGTATGCTATTATCTTCCTAAGTTTATAAGAGCAATATTTAAAAATTGTCCTTATTTTTGGGCCTTTGTCCCACTTCTGTTTATGGCTTTGTCCAGATTTATTGCTCTGAGGCTGAGAAATATGACAAATGTATCAGGGCCATTACTGTCATCCAGAGACATTTAATTGTGACATACTTGTTGCACCCAACTCCTCCACTTAGTGACTCTAGATGTGTCCAAGCAAGGCAAGGAGCAGTTATGCAGTGTAAGTGTGCAGAGTATCCCCCCATCCAAGGTAAGGTAGACACAAGTACTACAGTGGCTTTTCATCTGTCCTTGATTTTGAAGAATATTCTGGTTTTCTGTCATATTTTTATACTGTTGATTTATGCTTCTTATTCAGAAAATAAATGTCATTGCAATGCCTGTTGCTCTGTGTTTAAGTAGCAATGCTTTAATGACAATCAGGTAAGCTTGTCTAAGACTGTAAGATGCAAGTAATCTTTAATAAGCATGCTGTTAAAGAATTACCAACATTGAAGGCCTTTTTGTTGTTGCCATGCAGAGAATATTTACATAACTAGATAGTGTATAAGCCTTAAGTACTGAAATGCACGTGACAGTATTTGTAATAAAGGACAGGATTACAGTATTTTCAGAAGCTCATCACATTTGTTGGAGACTTCAGTCATCTTTGCAGGCTTTACCCGTAAACTAAACAGAATGCCAACCTATCATGTGTGGTACATAACCTGTGCAGTAATTCTTTAAGTTTGCTGTTAATTTTTTACTTTGATCATGTTTTCCCCATGAAACAAGTTGTTGTCAGGCAGCAGGTCTTTTTTGGATAAGAAACATTTTTACAAGTGGGAGTATTGCTACTTTCAGCATGTTACTTGGTACTTTTATAAAGCTAAATATAAATTATAATTATAACTGCAGTGCAAGAAGAAGTGGTTTGAGTTGAGTGCTGCTTGTTTTTTTATACCTGATTTTGACTGGCATTCCAGTAATGTATTTAAAAAGTATTTTTTTTCATGCCTCACAACCTTTTTGTTTCCATCTAGATATTAAGTAAGCTGTCATGTAGCCAATGCATTGAAATATTTTTTTTCTTCTCCACTTCATTTTGTCTTGATTGGACACTCATAATGATGGTTTGGCACCCAGGGAAGCATATTTAATTAAAGTCCCAGTTTTTGCGGTTTTGAGCATAGCTCTACCCCTTTCTGGTTGGACACACCCCTTCCCATTGGCCACACCCATTCAGCTGTCTCCTGCAGCACACCTTTGATTTGAAGTCACCAGCCGCCACTGTTCAGAGTACTGGACTTCATTGAGACAAAGCTGTCAAGAGTACCAGGTGTGATTCTTTCTACTTCCATTCATCTGGTGGGTGACTTTGAGCAGTCATGTGACCTGACAGTGCTCTTGGTTCATCCCTGATAAGGGGTATGTGTCCAGTGGGCTTAGCTTGTTAATACATTTGTAAAATAAAAAAAATATGTTTGCACCACCCAGACTGGCTATCTAACAAAACTTTAAAGTCTGTGCTCTGAAATCTCTAGCAGACTAAATAACAATTGGACCAGCTATTTCCATTTCTTCTCCTTATGGATTCTTAGATTCATAGGTATTCCAAGGCTGAGTGCCATGACCTTCTCACCTTGTCAGTAGCCTCTCTGTTTTTCTTCAGAAGTGCACTGAGCTTCACCTAAGTTTACTCAGTTTGAAATATTATATCACAGATGCCCTTATAATTTCTTCTTCGATTCTCATTATTTTGAATTAAATGTTTTAGGGTGAAATAACTCCAGAAGAGAAACCAGAGGATAATGAAGAGGACAGTTGTAACCTGCCTGAGCAAGCAGTTCTCACAGTCTGAATAAACTGCATTACTGATCAGTGCTCAACAGCCTTTGTGGGCTGCCAGTTTATACACAACCAGCTCTCATGTTTTCATCACTGCATCATGAAAGAAACAGTATACTTTTTCATGTACATGCATACCCTCTGACTTGTAGTAGCTCTTTTTTGTTGGTTTGTAGCTGTAATGATCATAGCCTGCCGCCATTAGACCTGCAGTACTCTAGTTAATATTCTTTGCTCATCTGTAATATGTTTATAAGAACATGTGCTGTGCAGAATAGTCAGATGGCATTTTTTTAATTATGCTGAGTGTATCACAGTGACTGCACCTTAGAAAACTTGCTATACTTCATTTCTTCTGTGCCAAAAATGTATGGAGGCATCATTAACATTTTAAGAGACTTACGTTTAATACAAATCCCTACTAATATGGCTGCCCTGGTGACAACAGACTTATAGTCTAAGTATGATACTGCACTAAAGCTGTACAGCAACTCTTTAGTTACTTATAAATAATTCAGTGCACTAAACTGTTTTTGCTCCTGCACACTTACCTCATTATCCTTCTTCTTATGCAGCTGTGCTTCTATTCTTCATTTAAAAATGCCTAGAGCCATTTTAAGAATTATGTTTTGGAATATAATTTATATAAAATGTAACGGCCTGTCCCACAAATGATATTTAAGTTTTAAAACGGTTTTGTACTTCATATTATTTGACTATAACAGTTTCCTGTATATGTTTGCCCTATTTTCATGAGTTATATCTCTTTTCCTCATTTTTAAGTTAATTCCAAACATATTAAAGAATTAAACAGGATTTACTCATAGTCTTCCCAGTGATATTGAGGAATAGAGGTAAAATATTAATTTATTTGAAAGTAATGTTGGAAAAATAAATGTCACTATGAGGCGTTTAATCTGGATTATGCTGACAAGAAATGTTACTGTAATTTGAATTTAAACCTGTGGAAGGAAAACCTTGAGACAGATTAGTATATCAATTATTAGTATGTTTACAATCAGTAGGCAAAACAAAGTCAAATGGATTGACAGCAATATATTTCTTCAGCTAGACAGCATGCAGTCTGCCACTATGGATAGGCTAATTTGGAATTGTCTTCAATATCTGGTTAAAGAAACACATATGTTGGTATGGGAATAGTTTTATTGAACATCACATATTCTCTGTGATGTATTCATCCCTAAAACAAAATACAAGCAAATAACTTCTATAAACTACCATCTACTAGTTTTAAAATTAAAATCACAGTTTACCATTTGCAAATAACCTTATCTAATAGCAGATGGACATATGAGTGGCACAGTGGTTAGCGTTGTTACCACACAGCAAGAGATTCTCCAGTTTGATTCCCTGGTGGGGTGCTTTCTATATGGAGTCTGCATGTCCTCCCTGTGTTCATGTGGGTTTCCTGTGGGTGCTCTGGTTTCTTCCCACATTCACAAGACAAGATGTAGGTGGATTGGCCATAGATGTGAGTTTGTGCATGTGCGTGCCTTCTGAGGAAGGTTAGGCACTGGGCTGGCACCTCAACACTGTAAAACTCTACTACCACTTGTTCTGCAGATCAATGATCCACTGCGATGACCCCTAATGGGAGCAGCTGAAAGGGCAGAAGAAGTAGCAGAAGTGTATATGTATATATAAAGCATAATCACCAGTAAACAAATATTAGTTTATATCAAATAAATTCTCCTCATATGGTTCTAGTTTGGCAGATCTACAACATTATTAACAATACAAATTCATAATATCGTTGAATTGGTTTCATGTTTGACTAGCATATCAGACTATATAAATCAATATCTGTCAAAGTGAACAGTACATACACTGCACTGAGTAATAGTGTAGCTATACGAAGATGTTCAGGTGTGTTCAAAGAATATTTTTATGCATCTATATGCTTGAAGGAGTACTTAAAAGCTAACAAGAGTTTGCACCAATAATACTGAATTTCAGAAGGAAAAGGAATGGAAAACCGCAATGCTTTTCAGACTTTCAGATCAATTACATTATTTTTGTACCATAAAAGACTTTTTTATATCAAAATCAAGACTCCATACTGCTGACAATCTAATTCTAGTTTTGAGGATTTGAATTATTGGTTGATTATATAAGACATTCTCTCTCTGATCTCTGATCTGTTTAAATGGAGTGAGATGTGCATTACTTTCATAAACATAACACTGCTCATACAATGAATCAATTGCCAAAGAGCTGTTAAAGTGCATATTGACAGAAGTCAACTGTCCAATCAAATGTGATACTTTGTATATAAAAAGTTGCTACAGAGCAGCTAGCTAGACCAAAATTAAGAGCATTGCAAATATTTCATTGATTAGCCTGCACCTTCACATGTATTGTCTCAAACACACATGCACAATTCATTCTGTCAGACAAATGAAGTAAAACAGGCATGTGCAAACACGCACAGGATACATTATACACATACATCTTACAGTTATTCCTGCGATGGAAGTGCAGCACACTGTGAGCTCACAAATGAGACTCTGTACTGGCTAATGGTGGTGGACTGACTGTGCTTGGGAAAAGTCTCAAAAGCAGGAAACTGTCTCCCTTGAAACTGACAAAAAAGCTCTAAAAACCTTTACCCAGCCCTAGCAAGTTATCCTTGAACAATTATTCAGCCATCTAACTGTAGGTAAAGAAGGTAGACATAATGTATGTACTTTCAGAGGTACAGAATAATATACAAACATATTATACCTGAAGAGAAACTTGAAATATAGCAGAATATGTACCAATTATATTATATTTCAAAATGAAGAAAGTGGGAGAACAGGAATTCTTTTCAGGCCTGTATGTTGTTGTTGTTGTGTCTTTCGGCTTTTCCCGGTTAGGGGTCGCCACAGCGGAACTCCGGTCCTCTAATGATTGCAAGTAGATTTTTATGTGCTGAGTTGCCGGCCCTGATGCACAACCTTCAATGAAGATGTGCCCATTCATGCATGTCTCCACACAGAAGACGCTCTAGCTGGGAATCAAACAGGACAACGTCTTACTGTGAGGCGACAACACTACCGCAGCATCACCACTGCAGGCCTGTATAAGATGTAAATTTCCTTTATTCTTCAAATATTGTTGTATGCATGCAAGATCAATGACCCCTCATACTGATGATCTGACTCTGTTGTTGATGTAAAAAAATATCTGTAATGTGATCTACTTCTGCTTCAGTGAGAAAGTACCACGGAAGATGATAGTCAACAAGGGAGGAAAGATTTGGCTCGGGTTTGAGAATAGTAGCAAATAGAAAACAGGGTCGAAATAGAATAGAAGGAATCATTGCAAATGGTGCTTATTCGGATGAATTACTTGTGACAATTGAATTATAAAAGCAGTAAATACTTAAAAAATTGCATTCAATTGTGACATTGCATAAGGTATGGAAGGAAAACATTGTTTCTTTTTTGTAATACTTTATTAAACATAATAAAAAGAAAAACTAAGCAAACAAATTCATAAAGGCAACAGCAATAATAAACAAGAGTGATGTGGAATTATACTCTCCAAATATAACTTATAAACATATCATGCATCATCAAATTTCAGAAGACATAAAAAGGCCAGAATAGAGAAACCTCCTTAGCTATATGCAATCAAGAGAGAATATGAAGAGTACCAATAAGAGAATGGCAGGCAGACTTTATCTAACTAGGGTGAATATATAAGCAAAATACTTGTAAAATAAATCAGTCCTCTATGTCCTAAACCCAGAATCACTGGTCAAAAGAATACATAACTTTAGTATGAGAGTGATAGGAGAAGGTAGATGACACAATAAAAATATGGGACTCGGATGATATTTTTAATTCAGCCAGCTGCTCAAGGAGTTGTAAAGTAATTGCCCCTAAAGGGTCAGCAGTTGATACCCATCCTGAATGATTAGTGAGAGGAGGTGAAACAGATTGTTTAGAGTGGGCTTTGAAGAGCTGTTTTCCATTTTTTAAGAAAATGAGAGAAACGTCTTTCCTTAGAAAGCATGGAGAGAAATTTCCAGGCCAAAGCTGTATAGATCAGCAGTGATATGTGGCGAAAACGGTGATCTGTATATAAAATATATGAGCCTTAAAAATTCATGAAATCAGAAATAGATAATCCTAGGACTTTTCTAGCTCTTGGAAGTAGTTAAAGTAGCAGCCCTCCAGTGTAATAACTAAATCTGATAACCATTTCATTCTATTATTGGCCCATGATGCTCTACTGTAGAGGAGCATTTTAAAAGAAAGTGACGACTGTTTGACAAGGGAATGGCTGAGCCCCATATTATGGGCCAACCTATAGTTCCAGTGAGAGCTTGAAGAGCTATCTGATAGAGAGCCATGACTTAAGATGCTTGGGAAGAGATTGCGGATACCATCTTAAATACTAAGATGAAAAGGAGTCCAAGAAGCTGTCTTCAGTGATGGCCCAATGGAAGAAAGCAGCATAGTTCATCATAAATAAATGAAATAAAAGAAAGGCTCTTGCATATTTGCTTATGTTAGGGATTCTTAAGCCAGTCAGGGTAATGGAGGCTCACTAACCAGTTAAGATAATCCTCTTCCACCCTCCACTCCAGATATAAGATAACAGCAATTTACTTTGCTTTGGATGTGATAAGAGGGGTTAGGGATGTGTCTCAACAAATTAAAATGTAATGGGGAACCCCTCATTTTTATAGCTGTGATACTCCCCATTAAAGAAAGGTACAAGTGATGCCAGGTGTGAATCAAAATAAAAACTTTGCTACAGATATTTCTTATTTTATTTCTTATCATTTCCAGAATATCGATGTGCAAATTAATACCTAAGTAAAGAGGAAACAATTTTGACAATCTGAACGGAAAAGTGTCTAGGGAAATACTTACTACTTTAGCTGATTGATTAACAGGAAAAATCTCTGATTAATGTACATTTATTTTAAATCAAAATCATTCAGAGTCAGTACCAAGGGGTCATTTAGAAGACATGCTGTTCGAGTTATGCAGTCATTTGCATATATCAAATCAGGGATATTGATTTCATGCAGGCACCAGCCCTGTAACATAAATGATTCATTAAGAAATGTACTTAACAGTTCTACAGCCAATAAGAATGGGCCAGGGAGAGTGGAGTCCACTAAAAGCAGTCATTTATGAAGGGGGAAAGAAAATAAATCATATTATTGGTAAGAGCACAGGCTATAAGAAAGTAATGTACAAACCAAATTAACAAAACCATCATAAAGTCCCATTTTAGCCATGACACTCTCTATATAAGACCAGATGATAGAGTCAACAGCCTTTTTGAAATCTATGATAATTGCAGATATAGGTTTTGGTACATTCTTTAGGCCTTACAAATACAACATTAGAGTTCATAGATGATCCACACTGCTTCTCCTCTTGACAAAA
This sequence comes from Protopterus annectens, assembly GCF_019279795.1. Taxonomy (NCBI): domain Eukaryota; kingdom Metazoa; phylum Chordata; order Ceratodontiformes; family Protopteridae; genus Protopterus; species Protopterus annectens. Next base: position 1,157,296,659 of record NC_056727.1, on the reverse strand, counting down.
CCAGCCGGAATATGCAGGATAACAATTGTTAATATTACCTCCAGTCTTGAAGCTAACACTTTGGCATGCAGTTTAACATCTGTACTAATGAGGAATATTGACCTTTAATTCTGTGGTAGGGAGATATCCTTGCCAGGGTTCATGATAGGAGTAATTGTAGATACAGTTAAAAAAAGGTTCATGGAGTTAGAAAATTTAAAAAATCTAAAAAGATCAATGGGGTGAGTAGAGTATCCTGAACAATGGAATAAAGCTCCATATTAAGACTATCAGCTCCAGGGGTTTTCCTTTTTCAACAGGTGAGCAGCACCTGATTAATTTCATTCTTGGAAATAGCAGCAGCAGCAGCTAGTAAGGTATGATGAGGGAGTGACAAGATGACACTGATTTTCCCTTTGAGATTCCCTGGGATGTCACCATCTTTATAAAGATTCTCATAACATTCAAATAAAATTGTAATGATCCCTTCAGGGATAAAGTCCATCAGATCACCAAGATATCTCTATGTCCTAGATATAAGTGCTCAACTCCTCCTCAAGTTAAGTCTGTAAACAAGTAACTCGCCAGGTTTATTAACCTACTGCCCTTGCTTGGGAAGCTGATTAAAGATGTTAACATGCATTGCAATACAGAAGTGATATTAGGAAGAACAATCAGTACAAAGAAGAAAAAGAACTCTTCCCGATCAGTCTGATATTGGCCATGACCACCCTTTGTTCTAGTTTTATTCACTACCAAATTTCAAAAATTGGCTTCTTTGATTGTATAAAATATCTACCCAGAACAAGCTCCAGAAGGTAAAATATGCTGCTATGGCTACCAATACTGGGGAACTCAGGGAATCTTGTACTGAAGGGGGTACAAGATGAAAGGTCAATGTCCCTCATTAATACAGATGTTAAATTGACTTAGCAGTCTGAGTCCTGATATTTTTTTAAATTTCCATCTGTAGTTGGCTAGATAAAGTAGACTCAGTGCTGGGGAGTTCCACCATCTTAAAATAATAGAGTGGTCAAGTGTTCCTTTGATCTGGATGGACTATTTATAACTTATTTATTGATTTATTTACATTTGTTTACCAGGAAATTCCAACTGGACACAGATCCTTTTTCAGCAGATGCCCGGGGAGAAAAGCTCCACAGAACAATAAATGAGCAGCAGAGTACATGAAGAACAACTGAATATACATACAATAGCAAATAATACATATTGCAGCAAACATTAGCTATACATACAATATGAAACATAGTAATGAACAGATATACCGATATCTAGCTAGAGGCTAGGAATAAAGGTAGGATGTAAATACAGATAGTACTAAGCTCAAAAGGATATTGTTCTAAACTCATAAACCTATGTAAATCTTATATACAAATATTGCACTAAACTCAATCAGATATAAAGCAGATGCTCCACATGAAGGTGGAACAAGCTAGAAGGGCTAATGGGATGGAAGGAGAAGATACAGGAGTAAGAGAGGAGACTGAGTGAGCAGTATATGTGGTAGTGAGGGTAAGCTAGATGTAAGTCAGTTAGATATGTATTTGGAGGTGAGATGAAGTGAGGTAGTTAAGCATGTTATAATTGGTCTGAGAGATTGAGTGAGGGGGGAAGGGGAGTGTAAAGGGTGAGCCAGACCCTGCAGAGAAAGGAATGCAATGATCAGATGGTGTGAGGAAGGGTGGCTAAAGGAAGGGAGAGGAAGGGGAGGCAAAAAGGAGGGTTACTAGTTGGGATTGGTGCATGGGCATAACCAGAGGCTTTTTAAGTGATTTTTAGTGTAGTCTTAAAGTGATTGAAAGAAGTTACTGTTGTTATAGAGGGGGGCAGATTGTTCCATAATCTGGATAAGATGCAGAAAAATAGTGCTTCTCCACTGAGTTCTTGGGTTTGGTCACTAACAGTAGATTTTTGCTGCTGGACATAGTGGTTTAGTGGAGCAGTAGGGCTGGAGAAGGTTTTCAAGGGATGGGACTTTAAGATGATAGTTTATTAACTTGTGGGTGAGAGAGAGTTGATTCAGGTGAAGAAGTTGAGGAGTTCAAGTCAGTCATGTTCTCTAAGTGAGATACAGTGGTGGCTATGATAAGATGCACTAGCAGCAAACTTAGCAGTTTTATTGTAGCAATCCTCGAGCTTGTTTAGGTCAGTTTGTCTAAGGTAGATAAGTATAGGAGAGGCATACAGTAAAGTGGAGATTAGGTGGGAATTGGCAGCAGAAATTTTGGCTGGCTTGGTGAGGAATTGTTTGTTTCTGTACAATGCATCTAGTTTTTTGTGAACCTTTTTTATGGTAAGAGAAATGTGAGTGTCAAATCTGACATTGTTATCAGTCTCACCACCAAGTAGTTTGGTGTGTTCTGTTGGGGAGGTGATGGTATTGTCTTTGGCTAGAATATTAAAATGGGGGATAATTGGGTTACATTTCGTGGGTTGGAAGATAAGTTTAGTCTTGCTCGGGTTAAGTAATAACTGGGTATTAGATAGCCAGTTTTCTACAGATAAAAAGGCTTCCTGTGTGATCTTGTGAAGTTCAGGTATAGTTGGGACTGAGCAGATGAGGGTAGAGTCATCTGCATACTGTGTAAGAGAAGCATGCTTGGTAACTGTGAAAAGATCATTGATGAAGAGTGAGAATAGTAGGTGACTAAGGATGGAGCCTTGGGGAACACCGGGTGTTACAGGAAGTTGAGGAAGTAGGTCATTATTCTAGACAACTGTTGGCAGCCAGTTAGATAGCTGTGAAACCAATCAGTAGCTGATTTGGAAAAGGATAGGTTAGTGAGAACAGAGATTAGTAGTTTATGTGAAAACATATCAAAAGCCTTGGATAGATCCAGAAATATGGCAGAAAAGAACAGGCCATTATTTTTATGATGAAGGATCCCATTAGTGAAAGAGAACAAGGCGGTAGTCATGCTGTAGCATGGCCTGAAGTCATGCTGGTGCTGCAGAGGAGGTTATTAGTTAAAAGGTAGTCTAAGACCTGAGAATGGATGCATCTTGGAAAGTGGAGAAAGGATGGCTATAGGGGCGGTAATTGGAAAGTTCAGTGGAGGAGCCACCTTCATGGACTAGTTATACAGTTGGTTGGCAATGAAATACCCTGTTCCATACAAGATTCCCTGAGTTCTCCAGTATTGGTAACCCTAGCAGCATATTTTACCAGGCTTTTACTTTTCTTAGTTCATTCCAATAAAACAGAAAGAGGATCTGCAGATTGCTCCTGAGACTTGCTAGATGACCATGTTTCATTTTGAGGAGTTTCAATAAGCAAAGCAGATTGCAAAACTGTTAAAGCCACATCAGGAGATATAAGGCATTTTGAAATGGCTCTTTAATTTAATGTAAATCATAGCTGGTTAACTGATGTGGGAGGGAAGACCATTTTTATAACAGAGAGCTGGTGGACTGAAGCAAAAGATGCTTTTGCTTGTAAGGTCTCTTTGGGAAAATATTGGCAAAGGATAACTTTTTTGATTCTGCCCTCCCCCACCAACCTGCACCCATGTACAGGCACAACAAGAAAGGCTGGTGATGGGTACAAATAAACATAATAATTAGAACAAGAAGTTACCTGCCTATATAGACTGATGAACTTCTTTTTGGGACACTATCATTATAATTGGCATCACCATTATCATACAATTTATGCATCTCTTGTACATAATAGAGACCCTTCAGAGGGCAGTAAGAAAAATGCTGTTTAGTTTGCATAAAGGGGGACAACAAGAGTTTAAGTACAGAGTTGTGAAGAAAGGAGATACAGTGTAGCATGTTAGTTATGTTTATGCAGCTTAATGAAATCCAGGACTCCAAATCTTTATTTATTTATTGCCATTTGTTGACTGGGAAAGTCAGATTGGATCTGAAGTATCTATTTTCAGAAGCAGTCTATGGAGAAAAGCTCTAGTACATATACTGTAAATTACATACATTAAATTTATATAAACAGAAGGGCATAGAAAATAGAAGGTTAGGTGACATTGAAGATACTATTATTTTAGAAAGTAAAATATATACCTAGATATTGAGGAAGGTAGTGTTTATTACATCGTATAAATTATATTATATATCAATTATAGTACGCAGAATGTAATATAAATACATGTTGTCTTCTGTCAAATAAGCAGTGTTTTCAGACAGAGAAAGAGCAAGAGTGTGACTTAAGGTAAGAGGGAGGAAAAGTGAGAAATGAACAAGTGAGTATAGAAGAGTCTTGGCAGAACAGTCTAGGTTCGACAGAAGGTTGAGAATTAAGTAAGAAAGCTTAAAGGAAGGTACTTGAAGAGACAAATGTAAGCAAGAAATGTTAGAAGATGGTAAAGTGAAGGTGTAGCAGGTTTCAGCCAGAGTTAGTACATGAGCAGAGTCAAACATTGGATAAGAATTCCTTTAATGACTGTTTAATGATAAGGTGATTAGAAATCATCCTAGTGTGTAGGGGATAGGTATCCCAATGTTTGGCTACCAAGTAGGAGTTGAGGATTTTTCCCAATGATTTATTAGGTTTATATTTCATCAGGAGTTGTTTGTCCTCTGATCTCAGTGATCTGTTGGTAAGGAGGGTGAAAAGATATAACCAAGGTCAGGGCAGTCTGCAGATTTCTAAATCATGTTGTGAGTCAAGATGAGTTGTAGATAAGTTAGGTGATGTGGAGGTTCGAGCCATTTAAGACACTGAAGAACAACAATATGGTAATGGGTGTTAGCAGTGGCACTAGTAAACTACATCTTGCAAAGTACTTAAATGCATACAAAGAAAAAATAATATCTAAACGTAAACCACTCATAGTAAATGGGTGTCATAAGGAGGCACTGTTTTACAGGAATTTCTTTTTCTTCCAACAAATGAGGGGTGCTTCATTACTTTAACTTTGAAAACACACAAATATTCTGCATGGAGACATTCAGAACATGGATATTTTGGGTAAGGGACGTAGGGAGACACTGTGTGTAAATCAAAAGACAGTTACATGATATCTATTAAATGACTATTGATATGGGAGGATCAGTACACATCTGAGAGAAGCACATTACAAAAGGTTATTGTAGCCATTTATGCTTTATTTTGATCATGGCCAAGCATCTGGAATGCAAACAGTCTGAATGCTGTTACTTTATGAATATGATATAGGGAAGCCCAGTGTCTGTGACAGCAGAGAACTTTGTTAATACATACAGTGTATTTTCTAGGCTAACTTTGGCCATTATAAGAAAACAGTACTGAAGTTTGAATCATTGGGCTTCAATTCTTTACATCTAATCCACCATAGACTTGTCTAAAAAATGGTTTTAAATCAGCAGTGTTAATTGGTCCTAGGCCATTTTGATGCAATATATACTTTGCATTTGTGCTAAGGTCTATTAATGTTTGGCATTTAAAACTCATGGTTGCCTATTACATCAAAGTGGTAGTTTCTCAGACTGACAACATGTGTACTCTTTAAAGTTATTTGGATAATGTTAATACTGGACTGTAAATAACCAAATTGTGATTAATATTAATAAATGGATTGTTATGCCTAGTGTTATAGTGGAGTAAGGAGGTAGGGCTAACAGAAAGCATCGATGTTTTAGCAAATCCATGATAAATACAATAATTCCAGAAGGCAGAATGTTATCCATATTATTCTATGATACCAGAAATGTACTTAATCATCTAAAAACATAAAAAAAAAATCAATTTCCCCATTTTCTCCCACAGAGTGAAATGCTGTGATTCTAATGAAACAAAACGGTGCTGAAGCTAGACGTTAACATATGTGGCTTTATCAGTGTCAGTCGATGATCTTATGAAAAATGGACAATATTTACCGCAGCTATTTCTACATCAAAAAGCAACAGTTTGGAGAATGCCTAATGTATTTTCTATCCTATGTGCCAGTGATCTCAGACTTAAGCAATCTGTGCATGCCAGAATGTTAACCATTTGATAATCATTAGCCAGTAATCAGCTGTAGAAGAAGTTGGTTAATTTCCAGTAAGTTTGCACCTTTCATATAGAAAACAGTGACATCAGCAACATCAATATAGAGGACCAGGTTAGATAGCTTTGACAACATTGAATGACCCCAGATTAAGATATCCTTTATGTACTTGAAAACTAGATTTTGGGTAGCTCTTCTCTAAGGGCAATTATGTTATTTACAATAGCTTGGTCATTGGATCATGCCATATGTAGAAGTAATACATATATCAGATGCATTATGATCATGTAACACACTGCAACATTTTCCTTTAGTACATGGGTAAATGTGAAATACAGCATTGCTTTCTATAGTATATTCTATAGATGAAGTTGATAGGAATGAAAGAACATTGTAAAAGCAATCAAATGAAAACTGTTGTCACCATAGTTTGCATTGCAGCAAGCTGCCAGTGAGGTAGTTTATAATTATGAATGTTAAAGGCAGCTACAAGTGAATTAAAGCTGAAGTCTGTCTTGAGTTTTTACTTCTGCTGAAACTCTGCATTTTAACATTTCATGCAACTTCAGACATTTGTGACATGATTATTCATTATCAAAAAATCAGTGAAGTCTGTGTAGGCTTCAAAATCTACAGAGTTTGCACATTAGCAGGATGGGCAGCAGTGCTAATTGCATATCCATGCTGCTCATTGTGCTCACATGTATAAAACCACAGTTTTGTGACCAGCAGCAGTGCTGTCACTAGGAAACCGCGAAGAGCAGTATGGGTACAGAAATAAGAAGCACGCAAGTTTGCTAACGGGCAAACCTTCTAGGCGAGACAGCCACAATGACTACCATGAGTGAAAATACTGCAATAGCAGCAGTATTAACACAGTAAAGAAAAGTATACTGAGTGCTATTTATACAAAAACAATTATCTGCAGAATGAAATAATGGAGGGGCAGCAAGGGCAAATACAACAAAATATACACTAAGCAGTGAATGTGTGCTGGTGAAAATGGACACAAACGTATGATAGGAATGAGAAAAGAGGAAGAGGGCATGGCAAATATGGCAATGTCCCCAAGATAGGACATGTCAAGGCATGTACACTTACAAGACAAGTCATTAGCATTACAATAAGCACATATGTAGATAACACAGTAGGAAATGCTGTCTACACATCCCATGTGAGTATATTATATCATCACACATGATAATATATATGTGACGGTCACCCAAGGTTACACGTCAATGGGGATAAATGGTTGCGATATAGACATCACTGACATGCTCACTGGAGGGACATTCAGCAAGGACAGGATATACAATAGGGGGTATATGCTTAATGTGACAATCTGAAAACTGACTTGCTTGAATATGACTGACATGTCAGCATACCTATCAACTAATCATGAACACATATCAACAGATTCATGGACAGATGCAGACAGAAACAGGCACAATTATGGACGCTTTTATAATATTATAACCATTAACCTGCAATATTGACAGAATATATGAGTGTATATTATTATAAATAGAGTAAGCGCTTTCGTCGGTGTACTCCACCAACTTCATCAGACAAATAACATTGCATGTTGTTGCAGCTTAAATACTTTCAGACAGCCATATCAATTACACAATTAAAACCATTCTTTTTAAAAATTAAAGAGATATTCCCAAAGAAACATTACAACAAAGAACGCCAAAGTGGGGAAAAAATTCAATTACTTATACTGTAAAATAGTTAAATATACAATGAATTCTTTACATTAGCAGGAAATTGTAGATTGTTTATCATAAACAGAAACAGAAAAGTATATAGGTAAAACAAACCAACAGATGACAACAGTAAGACCTAGTCAATTTTTTGTACCTTCATTGCATATCTAGTTATATCCTAATATTCTTCATCCAATAACTTAGACGCGAACCATCACCAAACCCAAATGTTTAGCACTAATCCACTGTGCTTATGTTTAAATTAAATTAAGTTGGAAGTTTGTAGGCATTGTTTGAGCCCAAAACCAGTAATTAAAAAGACTTATACCATATATTGTACTTCTGATAGTGCACTAGAAAATGCACTAAAAAATACAAAATGTGTAATGTAGGTTATGCTAATAATATGAAGTTGTATACATGATGTTATTGAGTTAAACAAGCCATAGTTAGAATAGCTTCATCTGTTCAGAGCCTTGAGTTTAAGAAGGCATTTAATAGAGATGTAATCATTAAGTCCTGAGGGCACATGGACCGATGTACATACTTGCCATCTCAATTCACATTCCTCCAGTCTGAGTTCACAGGGCCCACCCCTAATATTGTGTTCTACCTGTTGTAAAACCACAAATTGAAATTGATGGTTGGGGTGTTCCATAATATGTCTCGCCAAAGCGTTGGTAGTGTTGTTCTTCCCAGTACAGTAGGTATGTTCATATACTCTTTGTTTGATTTTTCTCTCTGTTTTCCCAATATAGTATGAATCACAGGAGACACAAGTTGCTGCATAGACCACGCCTTGGGATTCACAATTAAACCTGCCCCTTATATGATACTCTTTGTCCCTCAGTCTGACCTTATTTGTGATTCTAATAAATCTGCATTGTGGCCATCTGCCGCATTTTGACATACCCATATCTCTTTTGTTTACCTTGTTTCTCTCCAGTAAGGTTTTCAGGTTAGGACCCCTTTGAACAGTCATGAGAGGTAGTTGTCCCAGCTTGATAAGACTGGTATCCTCATTGATGAAAGACCAGTTTTTATTAAGAATATACCTAATATGCGTGACATCTAGGGAAAGTGTTGTAATAAACCTGCTAGTTGTGTTATCATTAGCGTGATCCCTAGTCACTACATCGTTGACTGCCCATCCAGTATGCTCTTGCTCATACCCTTTACAAACAATCGGGCAAAAGTGACCTACAGTTCTTTTCCTGTCAACTTCCTCAAAAATGTTGAGGAACCCCAATGGGTAACCTCTTTTCAAAAACATAGACTTTAGTAGTGTACATTTGTCTATAAATTCATCATAGCAGGAGATCATTCTAGCAGCCCTAACCGCTTGACCTTTCACAATTACCTTCTTCTGATGTAATGGGTGGCTGCTGGTAAAATGTAAAAAGGCATTAGAGTAAGTGGGCTTGTGGTAGATGGTTGTTCTATATCTTTGGTTCAAACTATCCTTACTTAGAAGCACATCCAAATAGTTGATATCCTTATGTCCTATCTGGTATGTGAAATCCAAAAATGAAGTAAATGTTTTGATGTTACAAATAAAGGTCTCAATAAGCTCCACTTCCCCTTTCCAGATGAAACACGTATCATTTTGGTACCTTGTGTACCAAACAACATTCTCCTTGTATAGAGCATTGTTAAATAAATAATGCCTCTCCCAAAAACCCATTACACAATTGGCAAAACTGCTGCCACAAGGAGACCCCATGGCAATCCCCGTCTTTGTAGATCGATGGTCCTGTTAAACCACAGGAAGTTGTTAGTACTAACTCCAACAAGGTTTCAATAGTGTTTATATCACTACTAGCCATCCCTTTTAAATATAGGAATTATCTAACCCATTCAATGCCTAGTGTTTGTGGGATAACTCTATATAAATCTTTTATAGCCACTGTAAGAAAGGTAAAACCATCTTTGTATGCTAAATTGTTGATACAGTCAAGAAAACTCTATGAATCATGGCATATTTGTGATTCAGACTTAATATAAGGTTTGAGTTTGCAATCAATAAATTTAATACATGCATACGTGACTGAGCCTCTCCTATCCACTATGGGTCTAAAAGGGGGGTTATTGATATTTTTATGCAGTTTGGAAGACCCAAATAGTGTAGGTAAAATGGGAGCTGGCATAATTAAATACTGCAAGGTGTCTATGGCAATGCTACCATCAAGGAATAGATCATTAAGTACATTATTCACCCTCTTATATGCAGTATTAAGCTCGTTCAAACTAACCGTTTCATAAACATCAGATGTCACACGAGCTTCCATTCTATCTATATAATCAAACTGATTCATGAAAACCAAACCCCCACCCTTGTCAGGTTTCATGACTCGAATGTTACAAGAGTTCAGTAAGTCAATATATTCCAACTCGCTCTTGGAACAGTTCGTTGTTGGAGCAGATCTTGGAACTTCCTTAGCAAGTAACGCTCTGATATCCATATCACTGACTTTCTCAAACATTCCTAAGGATGCTTGCATCAGTGGACTGAATAAACTAGACACTCTCAATGTGCCTGTAAGTGCTGGGTTGTTACCAAACAGTGCAGTTAAATTAAGCTTACGCACAAACATTCTCAGGTCCAGAATGGTTTTGACCAGATCGGCCCTTCTATCAGGCACAAATGTCAGCCGTTGCTGTTTCCTCCATTACTAGTCCAGGAGCTCATGAGGAAGGTTGATTCCCTGAGCCAATAGAATCCGGGTGTAAATACAACTGGCACCTTCAGAATCATATGAGTTCTAGTTTCTAATTACAAGCTGACAATGGGCATGGTTTGAATGATAGGGTTTTTCTGAAACCTTTCCTTATGGATAGACCCCTAAGACATTAATAGCCCTTAATACTTACTAATTATTATTTTTAGTATATTTTCTCACAGTTATTATGTATATGTTCTTAAGTAGACATATATAGACACATACATATATATATATATATATATATATATATATATATATATATATATATATATATATATATATATATATATCTTTTATATGTTTTTTATATATATTTTTCATACACCTTTTACATGTCTTTTTTATATATACATGTTATTTATATAAGTGTTGTGAATGTGTATTTTTAGATTTTAGACATATTTTTAGATTTTAGGTGTAATTTGAATAGATATTTGTGTTAATTAATTCAGTGAAATTATTGGTCCTCACGGATAATGAATGAGTTGATTAAGACTATTTAATGAATTTCTGTGAGTTTGATTTTAAAGTCTAAAGAAGCGTCAAATGAGACGTGAAAGCGCTTACTGACAAATAAAGATTTAGAACTTGCTTAAGGTTTGCTTCGATTGTCGTGGTGTACCTTTCATTCTACTTTTTAGTTACTTTCCTCAATAAACTTGCACAACTATTTGCTGTTTTTCAGGCCTCAGTGCAAATCACAAGTCAATTGTGTGCACAGCTTACAAATGACAAGAGGTGGTACATATTTTGAAATGACTATTATGACTCAGCAAATATGGCTACCTATTTGTGTAGGGCTGGATAACCCATAAGTGTGAGCAGTATGCTTCTTTGCAGTAAGGACAATTTCCATGTCATATTTGATGAACATTTCATCCATCGTCAGCTGAGCATGACACCAAGGGAATCTTACAGATTTTGAAACCTTGAACACTACAGGAGCACTGAATACCTATTGAACCAAGGTAACATGTTTGTATTATTCATCAGCAGAATCATGCCACTCTACAGAAACCATGAAATGACCATCACATCCATCAGCCTAATAGATACAAACACATGTATAGAGAGTAAGAGCAAAGGGGTTAATATGAGGAGAGATGGACATACGCATAACAATGTTTAGTGTAATGGAACTTTCATGGACATGTTTTTGTTGTGATCTCATTATTAACCTGTCATGCTCTGCAGCATGAAGTGACTGACATAGGGGTAAAGAAGGGTTACAAGGTCAGATAACTATGTAATTTTGTGGGATGGATGTCAATGCAAAAAAAAAAAAAATATATATATATATATATATATATATATATATATATATATATATATATATATATATATATATATATATTTTGTCCAGCGTCCAATATATCTCCATGAGAACACATAACTATAAAATTGCTAAGATGCGGGTAATTAAATATATCAAAACAGTGTCAGAAACTTCTCTGTGTGGAAGATTTTCAGTCCATATATTTCTAGGTAATCACTGTATATTAATCAGATCAGACAATAGTAGTAGAAGTAGCGAACGTAAACTCATCTTAAGTCAAAACAAAACAAAACAAAAAGTAATAATAGAAAATATATAATTGTACAGCATGACTAAGTATTCGAAAATAATCCAAGAAAGGCAGGCAGTCTGCTTCCAGTCGAAAATCCTTTATTAAGTACACAGACAAGCGATCCAAGTAAAACAAAAATAGAGTAATAATTTCCTCACAAGCTTTCTAAATATATATATATATATATATATATATATATATATATATATATATATATACCTTTTATCAGGCATGGGAGTGGTTTATTGTGCTGTAAAACAAAGTGTTATTGGTACACATATTAAATTCATATCCCTTCCCCCATCAGTGTGACATTCGAGCTGGTCCAGCCATACTTAGTAGCTGTAATGATAATATATAACCCTTATGTACTTTAAATAAAATTATATAATGATGTGGTACCTCTTATTTAACCAAATTATTAAGTAGATTACTAAGTCTATGATTTTATCCAAGACAATATACTACATGGCTGGAAATATATCAACCTTACTTCATTTGGCAATCAAAAAATATATATAAATATATACATTTTGCATGTAAAAATCAATTTCTATTTTCATAACCTATTGTTAACAAAGATCGGTTTCATCCTTCTAGACTTCTTCAGGTCAGTGTACAAGAACCTTAAAACCTATATAATTGTATAATTAGTTAGCATTGTTATTACACATCATTTTGAATAAAGTGGAAAAAAAGAACCAGAAAAAAATAAAAATAAGAAAAAATGTATGTATGATGATGGAAACAAAATATACACTTAAATTTCAACTGATTTACAATGGTATTTAAAACCAATTTGTAGAATAAAATAAAATAAAATACAATTAGTCATGCAAACAATGTGGCAATTTTTTAAGTTCCAGTGCACTTTTAATTGAACAGTAATAGTTTAGTCCAGGCTTCCTAAAAGAGTTCAGCTTTAATTGCTACATGAGTTCATGTTTCTCCAGAATATTCGGGATGTCTCCTTCAAGATCACCCATGTCTATGTGATCCAGGATCTGGAACTTAAAACCTGTGTGCCTTTTATGAAGAGAAAGGTGTTTGGCTAGTGCATTATATTTACATCCAGAGTGGATTTCTGACGGATGACATAAAATCCTACACTTGAGTTTATTTACAGTCTTGTCCACATAGAATGTATCACATTTATTGCACTGTGCCCTGCAAATTACTTTTTTAGTGTTACAGTCACCCCCTGCACTGGTTTTAATGATCTTCTTTAAATAAGGGCAAAAAAAAACTATCACCTTGCTGTATATATATACAAAATGTACAATTAGTTTTACATATTTTAGTGCTTTTCTCACATGGTCTAGGTTTAAATTCAACAAAACTTCTAATGTTCCTGGCCTTCCTATAAACAAATGATGGGGCTTCACCTAAGATGTTAATCAGAAAAGGGTTTCCTTTGACAATGTCCCAGTTTTCATCAATAATATTTTTGATACTGTGATAATCCAAAGTGTATGTCAGGATGCAGCTATTTTTGCATTTGTTATTCTATGTGGAATTACTTAACATTTTTCTACTGGGGAGGTTGAGTGAAGGTGCTTCAGTCCTTTTCAGTTCTATAATGGGTTCCAGGATGTTTTTTAACATCTGACTTTCATAGCCTCTCACTAGTAAATCATTCTCTAAGTTGTTCAGGTTTCTCAAAAATTGTTCCATCTCTGTGGTAATTCGAGCTAATCTATAGCCTTTGGACTTCACTACATTATACTTGTTTTTTGTAGGATGCAGACTTTTACTGTGTTGTAATAAGTTAACCCTTGCTGGTTTTCTGAATAGATCAGTTGTGATTCTGTTATTGTTGGTGTCCTTGGAAATCTGCATATCTAAGAAAGTGGTTGAAGTACAGCTATAGGAAGAGGTAAACTTCAGGAAGGGGGTTGTTTGATTGAGGTAAGTGATAAAATCTCCAAGCTGCAAGGTGTCACCTTCCCACACAATAAAGACATCATCGATAAAACGTAAATAGCATGTGATATGCTGCATGTAATCTGTGTTGTTTAACACAAAGTCCTCCTCCCATTTGCCCAGGGCTATGTTAGCTATGCTGGGAGCCATGGCAGCCCCCATTGCTATACCAGTTTTTTGTTTGTAGTGTTTGCCATTGAAGGTAAAGAAATTGAAGTCCAGTACAAGATTAATGAGCTTGCTTAACTTTTGCAGTTGTGCCTGTGTACCCTGATTATGCTTCTTAAAATACTCCATAGCTGCTGTTATACAGTAATTGTGAGGGAGCACTGTGTATAAGGATTCCACATCAATAGTTACCAAAATACTGTCAGCTTCCACTGTAATGTTTTTTATTTTCTTCAAAAAATCCATTGAATCTCTTATATATGACTTATTCTTTTCTGCTAGAGGTTTCAGCAAGTAATCAAGGTAAATGGTTGTGGCTTCAGTAAGGGAACCTCCACTTGCTACCACTAGTCTATAAGGTGTGTCTTCTCTGTTCTTGTGTGGCTTTGGTATTCCAAAAAAGTAAGTAAAACGTGGGCATGGGCTCCATAAATAATTATAAAGATTTTCAGTGATAAGGTTTTCTTCCCATAATGTGGTGAGATTAGTGTTCTATAAATCATATGCTCTTTTTATGTCATCCATGGTAAATAACTCATGAAATTTGTTATCCTCCAGCATGTTCTCTATCTTTTGATTGTAGCTAGTGGTATCAGTCACAAGTATACCTCCTCCCTTGTCTGCCTTCATTACACGCCTGGATTTATCATTGCCTATCTCAAGCAATGTTTTTCTTTCTCCCTGTGTTAAGTTATAAAGTTTTTTTCTTAGGAGGTTTTTTAAGCAGTTTCCTGATATCCATCTCACATTTCACTTCAAAAGCAGCTAGTGTTTGATGTAGTGGTGGACAATAGCTGCTAGGCCTTTTTATAGTTTCATCAATAGGTTTATTTTCAGTGTCATTACTTTTGCCATGAAACTGTACCCTTAAGTTGAGCTTCCTCACAATCATTTTAAGGTCCATCAGTACCTGAGCAACCTCATTCCTGCAGCTTGGTACAAAAGTAAGTCCTTTGGACAACGCACTTTTTTCCTGCTCAGTCAGTGCTTTAACAGAGTGGTTCCAGAGAAGTGGAGCACCTGTTATTGTGGTACCTGTTGTTGTTGTTATTGTACCTGTTATTGTGACTGGTTCCTCTGTCTGAGCCTGGGACCTGGGTTATAGTCAGGGTTCCAATCAGGATTGCCCAGGTATTGTATTTCCCTCACCCCTGTCCACTGTTTGGTTCTCCTGTCTCCCTGGGAGTTCGTGGATAGAGTATGAGGCCTCTGGAATTCCTCCTCTGCTTTCTGGAATCTCGGTGGGTTGTAGTAGCATTCCTCACTGTAGCTGTGGTATGGGGGGACCTGGTAAGAGGGACAAGCTCTGGGGCTCTGGTGGTGGTCTTTGTTCTTGTTCTGGTACTGGTGCTGGCTTAGGTATTGGTGTGGTGGTTGATGTCTGTGCTGTCAATATTGGTCTTCCTGAAGAAACTGGTCTCTGTGAAGGTGCTGCTGCTCCTGGTAGCTGGATTGTCTGTGGTCCCGGTTGTCCTGATAGTCCTGTAATTCCTCCTGCAGAACTCTCTGTTGGTTTTTGTTGCCGCTGTGGCTTATGTTCCTGTCCTGATCCTTCTGTGATGTCAAAGGCTTCTGCGGAGTGTTGATAGCCAGAGGGGATTGGGATTGTGGGGAATGAGATGTTGGATGGGCAGTCTCCTGGTGGTCCTGTATTGTGCAGTCACAAAATTGGTAATACTGCACAAAAGCTATAGATAAAACCAACACTATGCATGCCAAATCCTTTATTGCAAAGCTTTCGGGTCCACACCCTTCATCAAATGAAGGGTGTGGACCCGAAAGCTTTACAATAAAGGATTTGGCATGCATAGTGTTGGTCCTGTATTGTGCCCCTGTCTGGTTTTGTGTGAGGATCTCCCCTGGGAAAATCCCATTGAGGTCTGCTGGCATGATTATACTTTCCCTTATATCCCCTGTAATAACTAAAACCTTGTCTGTTGTTGGTTCTCCTGTTGTTGTTGTTATTATTATTGTACCTTCTAGTAAGTCTCCCAGTATCATCTTTGTCCAGTTGATCTCGTTTCATTTTATTAATCTTTCTTTCTTTAATGGACTGCTCATATCCTTTCATTCTTTCTTTAAGCAGCTCAAATTTAGCATCTAGGTTATTGTGGTTCTCATTTTCCAATGTTGTTTTTAAAGATGTGATGTCAGCCTTTGTAGCTTCCTGCACACTAAGGTTGTTCCTTGCTAGCAGATGAATAAGTTTGTAGCTGGCATCCTCTAAAATATCTTCCCATTCCTTAGAAAGTGAATCGTCCATACTTTTCCACATTGGTCTTTTGTTCAGTCTAAGTTCCCAGGGTAGTCTCTTCTTATCTATGCTTTGTTGTAAATAAATGTGTTCCCAGTAGAGACCTTGCATGCATTTCAGTTGCTTTTCTAGTTTAGAAAATGTCTCTGAATTCATATTTTCTGGGCCCATTCTTCCCTGTCCATTTTCTGTATCCGTTTGTATCTGATCTGCTTCTATATCATTCCAGATAGGTACAGTTAGTAAATCTTTTAGCCTGTCATTATCCATGTCTTAAAATGCTGGAATTCCACACCAATTCAGGGATCCTTTGAGGGAACAAAAACCTTGGTCTCAGAAACCAAAGTACCAACAAAAAACAAGTAATCTCCATGGTATCCCTAAAGTCTGAAAACAACCCACTAAAGTGTAGTGGGTCCAAAAACAAAACAGTGCAAGAAACTTCTCTGTGTGGAAGATTTTCAGTCCATATATTTCTAGTTAATCACTGTATATTCATCAGATCAGACAATAGTAGTAGAAGTAGCAAACATAAACTTGTCTTAAGTCAAAACAAAACAAAACAAAAAGTAATAAAAGAAAATATATAATTGTACATCATTACTAAGTATTCGAAAGTAATCCAAGCAAGGCAGACAGTCTGTTTCCAGTCGAAAATCCTTTATTAAGTACACAGACAAGCGATCCAAGTAAAACAAAAATAGAGTAATAATTTCCTCACAAGCTTTCGAAATATATATATATATATCTATATATATATATATATATATATATATATATATATATATATATATATATATATATATATATATATATATATATATATATATATATACTTTTTGTCAGGCATGGGAGTGGTTTATTGTGCTGTAAAACAAAATGTTATTGATACACATGTTAAATTGACATCCCTTCCCCCATCAGTGTGACATTCGAGCTGGTCCTGCCCTACTTAATAGCTGTCATAATACTATATAACCCTTATGTACTTTAAATAAAATTATATAATGATGTGGTATCTCTTATTTAACCAAATTATTAAGTAGATTATTAAGTCTGTGATTTTATCCAAGACAATATACTACATGGCTGGAAATATATCAACCTTAGTTCATTTGGCAATCAAAAAAAATATATACATATATACATTTTGCATGTAAAAATCAGTTTCTATTTTCATAACCTATTGTTAACAAAGATCACTTTTGTCCTTCTAGACTTCTTCAGGTCTGTGTACAAGAACCCTAAAAACCTATATAATTGTAAAATTAGTTAGTATTGTTATTACACATCATTTTGAATAAAGTGGAAAAAAGAACCAGAAAAAAATTAAAATAAGACAAAATGTATGTATGATGACGGAAACAAAATATACACTTAAATTTCAAATGATTTAAAATGGTATTTAAAACCAATTTGTAGAATAAAATAAAATAAAATACAATTAGTCATGTAAACAATGTGGCAATTTTCTAAGTTCCAGTGCACTTTTAATTGAACAGTAGTAGTTTAATCCAGGCTTCTTAAAAGAGTTCAGCTTTAATTGCCACATGAGTTCATGTTTCTCCAGAATATTCGGGATGTCTCCTTCAAGATCTCCCATGTCTATGCGATCCAGGATCTGGAACTTAAAACCTGTGTGTCTTTTATGAAGAGAAAGGTGTTTGGCTAGTGCATTATTTTTACATCCAGAGCAGATTTCTTACAGATGACATGAAATCCTATGCTTGAGTTTATTTACAGTCTTGCCCACATAGAATGCATCACATTCATTGTACTGTGCCCTGCAAATTACTTTTTTAGTGTTACAGTCACCCCCTGCACTGTTTTTAATGATCTTCCTTAAATAAGGGCAATAAAAACTATCACCTTGCTGTATAAATATACAAAATGTACAATTAATAATTAAATATATCACAGACATATAACATCACACTAAGAAAAAATGTGAGCGACATCGGGAATTTACCCTTTGATGCTATGGGCAAAAAAAAAAATAAATATTCAGTCAAGTGATTCATGTGAACACTCCACATAGGAAGTTATACTTTGTTACATCCAGCAGTGTACAGAACTGCTGACTAACCATTTCAAAGTAGGGGCTTTACCTTGCTTTAAATTGGTTTTCACATAGTGCAGCATGTTTCAGTCCCATGCACACAAGTAACTGGACTAGTGGGGCCAATGGCAAAAACTCACCAAGTTTTGCCATGGGACATGAAGAGCCATTCGCTGCCACTCAGCACTGGTGTGTGATGCCAAACTCCATGCAAATGCAGAGGACAAAAAGTGAAGGCTTTTTTTATGGGCCATTTCTGGCCATGTGTGTGGCATGTGATTCTATTTTTTTGACCAAATTAAAGGTGTTAAAATTGGGTAGATGAAGCACTGGTGAATAGGGGGGGGGGAGTAGGTGGAAGAAAAAAAGGGGAAGCCATAAAGGAATTTGCAGAAGGGAATTAGGAAAGAACCATAAATCTCCACTTCTTCAGCATAGTAATGTGCACATGTAGAGAACATCTGATGAATTTGGACTTTCACCACAACACAGATGGGTGACAACAATGCACTCATGATGTATAGCCCATTGGACCAAACCAAGTGTGTTGAGAAGACACATATAGGAAGTGGAGAACTAGGTATGGGACAATTTTGTTTTTGGGACAGGTGCCCATTTTTTTTTTTTTTGCTGTTTCAAAAAGAAGGTAATGTTGGGAAAGGAACATAGGGATGTGAGGGTTGGGGAGGTAGGGTAGATGAAGAAGCAGGTGCAGCTAAACAGGACAAACAAGGCAGAAACAGGGATGGTGATAGGCACAAGTGGTTGGAGGACACCAGGTCTGGGGATAGGTAGGGGATATCAGAGGCAAATGACTATCAAGTGTGGAGACAGCAAGAATCTAGTCCTCATCCTCAGGACAGTAATAACTGTCCCCTTTCTCAGTTCCCTGTAAGACTACTTGATATGGGAGTCTCTCTTCTACTTTAATGTGCAACCCCTCCAGGCAGCTGATGTGGACACAAGACCAGTTTCTATTACATCACCCAGTATCCCTGGCAGCTCCTGGTGGGTAACATAATTACCATATCCACGAATACTCTTAGAGGGTACCAACACACCAGCAGCCAGGGCAATGCTACCTGATGTTGATAGACCAGGTAGTGCAGGGGGTTCAGTTGCAGTACTGCCAGATCACATCCCAGAGATGCTGGGTGATGGTGCGTCAGCTGATGGAGGGTTGGCAGGCTGAGCTGCAGTGGTTGGCCTACCTCCCTGTGCTGAAAAGCATTTAGTTTGTTGACAGAAAGATATGACATCAGAATGGAGTGGTTACATTTAACACACACACACACACACACACACACACACACACACACACACACACACACACACAATCACAAAAAAGAGAGAGGGGGGAGAGAGAGAGATAAGTGGCTGGTTGGGACAAAAAAGAAAGGAGGTGATTAGAAACATGATATGTCACATTCATGCTTTATTACAATAAATACTCTTTTATTATTATAATAGCTATTGCACTTTCAGAAAATGAGTGAATTGTTGCAAGTAATCCTTGGAATATGCAGATGTTCCACACATGCTTTAGAAGATACTACATATTAACTTAACAGCAAGGCATTATGGCTAATATTGCTTCATGTCAAATGTAGAAATTATACTTACTGAATGTAAACCTATGGGTTACATGTGTGAATTGAACCTACATACTCTGAATACAGTATTACGCTTGCCTTCTACAATTACCAAGAGCTACAGCAGACAGCATGCATGCATGCATGCTTTTACAGTTAAGATATGCTTGCTGAACTTGGCATTGATCTATGGAATCACAATATATTTATTAAAATTAGGGTAAATTGTGCTGTATACATACCCTTGCCACTCTGAGTTGCTCCACCTTCTCAGCATGTGCCTCCCTCTTTGCCAGTATTTCCTTTTCAGATGTAAAATATAAATTGAAAGAAGAGACATGGAAGCATTATGAATACCACTCATGCCTGTCTGCAGCTTTCCATAACTTTTAAAGTTGCTTAATCTGTATACTCCCACAACTGGGGGGTGTCAGCAGTTCTAAACTCATCCAGATACTATTCAAGTTATGCCTCCTTGCACTTCTTTAGGTCACTGTAGTGGTGCCTACACTGCTACCTAGTGCATTGTATGCAATTTCCACTAGAGATAGCCTTGGCAAGGTTGTTCTAAGTCACAGCCTTATACTGAGATCCAGTGTAGACCACTTGCAGCAGCCTACAGCTGAAGAACTTCACATGGAGTACAGCAAATCTGTTTGATATCTGTCCACCCCACCTCTGTGCCCTGAATTTGGCACCATCCTTCCTATCTCCTGCTATGTCTGCATAGGTCCTCTTCAATAGTTGCAATAGTTTCCCACCAATTTGTGATATCACACAACCATGTTTGTGTAATGGTAAGTGATGAAAAACATTGCTAAACAAAGAGGAAGAGAGTTTTAAAACAGCAATGTTGATGTCAGAGCTGGGATTCATTTATGGCATGTTTGCTGCTACACCTGGTCAAACTTTGTCCACTAGTCAACACCAAAAATGCTAAATGACTTGGCTTTTAAGCCATGATTTTAGAGGGATCAGTGGGATGACTGGGCACATATTTTGTGTTGAATTAACACAGTGTTAAAAGTAATTTGCACAACGTGGGATTCAAACCTATGTAAAACAGAGTGCATGCATTTCCACACAGTTGATTATTCCTCATTGCCAAAGAAGACATGCTTATCAACCATGGTCATTTCAGATATACAGCATAAAAAGTGATTGGTGCTATACTTCAATTAGGTCTCTATGTGTGTGACATTAAAAACTATTGGTATGTAGTATTAAATTTATAGTCAATTTTTTTTGAAAAATTACAGTGGGATTCTCTTAAAAGATGGAGAATGCTAGATTTGAACTTTGGCTCATCTGTTGTTTTTTAGCTATGAACTCAGTGCACTTACACCTGGTGCCACAGGAAAAGCCAGGCAACAGGTCTATTTTCCACACTCAGTACTGCCCAGACTGCTGCCAACCATGCATCACTGGCAAGCCAGTTTGCAAGAAGGAAGGTGAACCAAATTAAATTCCTTAAGTGGTAAACCCTGTTTGTGCATAGGTAGGCAATGTGCAAATGTAAAAGGCAATAGTGAACATATTTTACTTGTGTAAATACTCATGATCCTCAGTAAAAAAAAAAAT
Organism: Protopterus annectens; assembly: GCF_019279795.1. NCBI lineage: Eukaryota > Metazoa > Chordata > Ceratodontiformes > Protopteridae > Protopterus > Protopterus annectens. The sequence continues at coordinate 1,157,275,152 of NC_056727.1, read as the reverse complement.
ACTGTGAGACTTAACCACACTTTAGTCATGTTCTCTCATTTTTAACTCAAATCATGTACATCTTGTGCCACAGAGACAGTCCAGTAACAGGTGGAATTTCTGCATTCATTATCATCAATGTTGTAGATCATCACACAATGCTGCTAAACATTTTTGAACTCTATGAGGTTACTGAAATTAAATTTCACTCTTTAAGCAGCTAACCAAGATTTTACTCTGTTACATGCCATGCACGAATGTTGTTGTGTCTTTCGGCTTTTCCCGGTTAGGGGTCACCAAAGCGGAACTCCGGTCCGCTAATGATTGGCAGCAGATTTTTACGTGCCAAGTTGCCAGCTCTGACGCACAACCTTCAATGAAGGTACGCCCATTCATGCATATCTCCACACAGAAGACGCTCTAGCTGAAAATCGAACAGGACAACGTCTTACTGTGAGGCGACAATGCTACCGCAACACCACCACCGCAGTACATGCCATGCACAAATAAATAAATAAATAAAAACAGGGAAATAAAGGTTAAACAATTATACAACTCTGGATTTTAGTTCTTAGTCTATTGCACATCCACAGCATAGTCATAGTGGGTTATCTCTCTTAGCCCCAGACACAGTTTTGCAATACCAATCAAATTATGTGCATACAAGGAATTTACATTTCATATCCAGTATTAACATTTCATAAAGTTGGACATTCATAGTTGGTTGTATATGTGTGGCTAACAAATTTAGTGCAGTGACTGATCACACAATTATTTATGAGTATACATGCAAAAATGCATCTCTGTCTTCTTTTTGTATTCTGGTCATTCTTCCCTTATCTGCACTTTACTGTCAGACATGCAATTTGTAGTGCCATTACTAACATTTTTCTTTCAAAGTGTGATAAAAATACATAACAGTGAACAACAGCTTTCAGCAAAGGCAGGAAACTTGTGCTGTTATGACCAAAAAATATACATGTGTGGTGCTTAAGTTTTATTTCAAAGCTCAATGATAGTAATACCACAGTTTGTAAGTGCATCCTCACTGATACATCCACTGCAGTGAAGGGTGTCTGAATCGCTTTTGTGCTTTCCCTCCCTCTCACCAATCATTCACAGTTGTAATCCATTAGCACCTAACAATGGTGTAGAGGCTTTACTATGTTTACATCTGATACACAAAGTTCACAACTCATTTGCATCTTCACAGTGCTCAGAGGGCTCAATCTACACTATGAAAAGTTAACCATTTAGCTGGGGAACTTGAAGGTGAGGAGCCATGTTTCAGACAAAACAGAAGGTGTGTATTTCTTTGAAGGTGATGTCTCTGCTGAGAAGAACTTATTTTGCTAAGGTATGTTTCTTTTATTCAAGGACATTTAGATTGTAACCTTTTAGAAATGTATTTATATATCCAATAGAAAAATGAAGATTGATCTGTATGCACTTCTTATAATTCACTGTTAAAATAGGCTGTTTTTGCATGTCTTTACAGTTGTGAGATTCACAGGTTATGCTTACAGCGCAAGTATGTTCTTAATATTTGCTTTTGCAATTTCGTATGGGATTTCAGAGAACTGTAATTATGTTTTTCATCCAATGCAAAGGATTGTACATAAGACTGATGGTGGTGTTAGGCTTTTCAGATGCCCCAGGGCAATCTCCAGTGCAGTGGTGGGCACAATTTGAAAAATGACTGGCATTCCGAATTTGTGTTCTTGACTATTTAGCAATGCTAACTGCCATTCAGTAATTTTTATTTTATTTATTTATTTAACATTTGTCGACCTGGAAAGTCCGACTATGGCCACAGAGCCTATTTTCAGCAGAGGCCCAGAGAGAAATGCTCCAGACGCATGTCTTTGGAATGTGAGAGGAAACCAGAGTACCTTGAGGAAACCCAAGCAAATGCAGAAAAAACATGCAAACTCCACACAGAAGGCACCACAGCCAAGAATCAAACCAGAGAACCTCTTGCTGTGAAGCAACAATGTTAACTGCTGCACCACTGTCACTAATCAATGACATAACTGCATTCATAAGTTCATAAATGTTGACAGAATGGTGGCATCTGTCCAGACCTTTACATTTGTTATGGAGGGTAAAAGGCTACCCTACCATCTTGTTGTCACAAATGAAAAGTGTGTTTCAAGTGCTTTAGGTTGACAATGGGTACACAGCCTTTGATTATTTGTTGAAAAACAGAAACATTTACTTTTGTGCTGTTCCTGGGTTTGTTTAAACCTTTTCGTTTGTGTTGGAGGATGAAGGGGGTTCACCTAACATTCTATTGTCCTAAATGAGAAGTGTTTTCAAGTGCTTTATGTTGAAAATGGATACACAGCATGATTATTTTTTTGAAAAATGTATTAGTTATATGCTATTAAAGGGTTTTGACCTTCTCTGTTTTATGTTACATAGGAATATGGTACCCAAGCCAGCAAACCCACAAAAACCCTTGTAGAGGCTGCTAATGAGGTCCTCATCCAGGCTTTGAGGTGTCATGCAGCCTTCCTACTTGAGAGAGGCCAGGGGGATATGACTGCCATTAAGGACACATGGAGCCACGTAGTTGCTGATGTGAATGCAGTTGGTCGTCTAGGCCACAATTATGAGTATCCCTCCTTTCCAAGAGAAGACGTCCATGGACAGCCTGCTTGATCAGCACTAAATATACAGCAACTTTGTCTCCCCACTGTTAAGGAGACTCAGTCTGCTCCCTCGGGTGTTCCCCCCTTCTTTATTACTTAACAGAATATCCCTCCTTTCCAAGAGAAGACGTCTGTGGACAGCCTGCTTGAGCAACACTAAATATACAGTGACTTTGTCTCCCCACTGCAAAGGAGACTTAGTGTATGTAACAGACTTAAATATGTTTTTCTAGTTACTATCTAAACTTGAGCAGCATTCTACCTCGGTGTGCTTGAAAGAAGCCTACCGCAGGCTTGCCCCCCCCCACCTCGGTTTACAATCTACTCCCCTCTCTGCCTCTATTTAACTTTCTAAACCTAACTTTACAGTGGCACCGCTTTAACTCTCAGTGTACCTCCCTCCTTTCTCTATTGGTGGCAGCTTACACCTGATAAAAAGACCTGCAATAAACCTTTTGCCCTGCTCCACTAATTTACTCTGAATAAAAGTGTCTCTGCCCTACACTAAGGAATCGGTGGAATCACCACTACACACTCATGCTCATTCTTTAAAGAGTGTTCCCTAACCAAACTTAAAGTCCAAAGTTAGTAACTGGAAACGCAAAGTTTGTAACCAGAATACCTGCACCCTAGCAGTAGCTCTCCTTTTCCAGCCTCAGGTCACTGATTAATTATTTTCTGGTCCTTCTCGCCTTCTTGGCTCTTCCTGCTCCATTTGCCCTGAGGGCTCACTCCACTCCCCTACCCTGCCCCCAAATTCCACCCACCCCCAGTGCTCGTACATTTATTATTTTCCTAAAATCCCTCCCTCTCCTCCAACCAATCCTCACACACCTTTCCCCACCCCTCCTCCAACCTACCTGACTCTCACTACCACTCCCCCTCCCACTTAATGTCACATTACCCTCCTCTCTATCACTTCTGACTGACTCCAACTACCATGCTCACCCTTCCTCCTAAAATCCTTATCTCTACATCCATCCTCGTCCTTCTTCTACTACCACTTTACCATGCCACCTCCTATACCGATTTCCATTTACACCCACCACCTCTTCCTCCCCACCCCACCTCACAGCCCACTTCAACAACATCGCTGCCTCTTTAGTTCCTTCCCACCCTATCTTTCTCTTAAAAGTAAAACGTTTCCCAAGCACTACTACATACTACAAACCTAAACCAATTCGCTACCAGTCACTTCTATCTAAGTACAAACCTAATAAATTATTCCCCTTCTCACTTACCTTTGCTTAGCCGGCAACAGTCACCCCAATCCAGGACCAAACTTCTCTCCAACAAACCACGCCAACACCAATAACAAATCCACCAGTAAATACCTCAAATTCCTCACCATCAATGCCCAAAGCTTAAAAATAAATTAACCCTCTTTCATGCCTGGCTCAATCACAACTTACCTGACATTGTAGCCATCTCTGAAACCTGGCTAAAACCTCACATAAGGGACTAAAAATTCCTTCCCCCTGGATTTCAATCTCGCCGATCTGACCGCCTAAGTAGAAGAGGTGGTGGTGGTGTAGCTTTAATCTACTCCAACCACTTTTCCATCACTCCTTACCCTAATCACATCCCTTCTTTCAATAATGCTGAATGTGTAACTGGACTACTAAAAATAAATAACCATAAAAGCATCTGCATCATTTCCCTCTATATTCATCCTGGTAACAACACGAATACCCTGGAAGACATCATCTCCTGGACCTCCTCTAAAATTAAGCTAGAAACTTACATTATGGGAGATGTAAATATTGACTGGGAAAAATTATTAACCCTAATCCCACCATAACCATCAATCTATTTAACTTCACTCATCTTACTAACTCCATTACTAGACCTAACAAAACCAACCCCCCAGGCTCCATACTTGACTGGATCCTAGTATCTCATCCTAACAAAGTCATGAAATCTAGAGTAATTTATGACCCATTAGGAGACCACCTCCCTGCCTTCACCCTTCAAGCTACACCCACTTCCCCACACTCTCACCAGTACATTCATACTGATAACATATCTAACTTTAACCCTGCTACTTTCTCTGACTCACTTATGCTAACTGGAACCCCCTAAAAACTCTACCATCAGACACAGCTGTTGACTATTTCAATTCAACATTCATAACTCTCCTTAACTCCCAAGCTCCAATAAGAAGTTAAGAGTTAAAACAAAGACTGCCCCATGGCTCACCAAAGATACCAAAAAAGATTATGCTAGAAAGAGATAAAACCTGGGAAGCTTACCTCCAATATAAACAGCCAGAAATCTTACTTAAATATAAACAGCTGAGAAACCTAGCCAAAAAACAAGCCATTAGAGATAAAAAGTCTTACTACATCAAACTACAAATAAATCATGCAAAATATCCCAAACAATTCTGGAACTCTATTAATTCCCTCCTTAGACCAGGTCCAAAAAACAGCCCCTGTCCTGACACCAGCAAATCTGAACCTGAAATTGCCTCACTATTCAATACCTTCTTCACCTCTTCTATTGCTGAGGTAACCAAGACCTTTACCAACAATAACTCTCCACCCCTCTCTGCTCAATCTTTCCCTCCCTCCTCTCCCCCCTTCTTTGGAACTCAAACCTGTCTCCACCAACCTAATAAAGAAACTTTTCTCTAAACTAAAGCCTTGCTCCAATGCCCCTGACAGTACTCCTTCCTCCTTCCTAAAAATAGCCTTAGATGTTATTGCTCTGCTTATTAACATCTTGATCAATAGATCACTACTTGAATCCTATGTACCCTAACTATGGCATACTGCATTTATTCTTCCACTCCATAAGGGTGGCAAAAATTGTAACATCTCAAATTTATGCCCCATAGCCATCCTCTCCCCAATCTCCAAACTTCTTGAAAAATGCATCCACCTTCAGCTCATGCCATTCCTTACTAAACACCAGCTACTGTCTCCTACCCAACACGGCTTCTGCCCAGGACACAGTATTAACTCCACCCTTCTCTCCTTCTTACATTTTGTCAATTTAGCTCGTGACTCTGGTAATATGGTATCCTCTGTTCCGCTGGATTTATCTAAAGCTTTTGATACCATCTCCCATAGCCACCTACTAAACCTTTTCTCTAATCTGAACCTTTCCGAAAAAAAAAAACTCTTTCCTGGTTCTCCAGCTATCTCTCTGACATGTCCCAAGCCATGAAATGGGGCTAGGCCACCCCCACTTTCCTTCCTACTCCCACTGGAGTACCCCAAGGTTCCATACTTGGCCCATTGCTATTCAATATCTTTATTAACGACTTCCACAAAGCCATACCTAATACCAGAATTGTGCAATACGCTGACAATTCCACATTGATCTGCTGTGTCACTAATCTAACAGAGCTCCAATTTCTGACACAAACTGCCTTCTCAACCACCAAAAACTGGATGCTCCAAAATCACCTCTCACTAAATGCCAACAAAACTAAGATCCTTCTATTCTCCCCCTCAAAATCGTCCCCTCTTGAAAAAAACTCACTTCAAATTACCAGACTTAACAACTCCACTATTGAGGTCGTATCCTCTGCCAAATTTCTTGGTGTCACCATTGATGATCACCTAAAATTTAACACTCATATCCAGCTAAACATCAAGAAAACCCACATAAAACTTGGCCTACTTTACAGAAACAACCACTTCCTCTCTCCTACCACCAGACTAACTCTCGCCACAACCTATGTCCTTCTCTCTCTACTGTATGGCACTCCTCTGCTCACTAATCTATCTTCCACACTTACCTCCAAACTGGAAGTATGTTAATACAAAATCGCCAGATTCGCCACCAATGCCAAATCCTCCTCTCTTCACTGCATCTCCCTTCACTCATTAAACTGGCTTGAACTCCCCAATCAACTTGACTTTCTCCAAATCACCACAGCCCACAAATTATTGTTCCAACCCACTAACTGCCCTGCACTATCCAATATACTACAACCATATACCCCCCTCAGATCCCTTAGATCTACCCACCAAAACCTGCTGGTCAGCTTCTGTTATACTTTTTTCTAGCTAAAAAATGGAATGCTATGCCCTCCATACTGAGGACCTGTGACAACCTTAATAAGTTTAAAACTCAACTTCATTCCTACCTCTATCTAAACAGGAAATGCAACTGTACTCTTCAGCCCATACCTCTCAAGCTCTCCTCTCCCTTTACTCCTGGATAACCTTCTTACCTTCCTAACCTCACTTGCAAATGTAGATTGTATATGTAACTAAACAGTAAAATCTAACTATTATGCTATATGCCTGTCTTTTTCTCCTGAACAAAACTGTAATTGTTTGTTTTCTTTTCTTTTTTGAATGCAACCTGTTGTTTGTAATGCAATCTGTCTTTGTAATTATTCATGTAAGTAAACTTTGTGTTGTGGAGCTTTTCTCCCCGGGCCTCTACTGAAAATGGGCTCCCCGAGCCCAGTGGACCTCCCCGGTTATCAAACTGGAATAAATAAATAAATGATCAGGTATAGTATCAGGACACTGAGATGATCTCATTGGCATGGAGGTGAGTAGGTGCAGTTACCAGAGAATAGCTGACTATGGGGTGTGGTCCTGCTACTGAGCCACCACTGACACCAAATGAGGAGTTCCTGTCTGCTATCAGTCATGCCAACATCTCTGGGGAGTCTTCACAATGTGTGATTTATGCTTTTGACAATGTGGCTGGGAAGACAAGTGTGTCCCAGGAGCAAATTCTAGGCAGGTTTACATATGACAACATTATATTTTCTTGTAGACTAAAATATATAATTTGTCTCTTACTGCTTGCTGATGCATGTTTTATATCTGCACCTACTGATAATTTGTAGTTATACAAAAGAGTGGGGAAATAGACATAGGGTTGAAGGACAGCTCAGTAAATTTCAGTCACGGTTGTTTCTTACAGGGCATACAGCTGATTATTTATTCAGTTTCTCTGTGGTATTCATACTGTGATGATTAATAACCATCCCTTTATTGCTGCATCTCTTCCAGGCCCATCCTCCCTGCAAAGTGTTGAGACATCTACACATGGTGAAGAAATATTTATTTTCTTCTTACTAAGCAATATTTAAATATATTATTGGTGTGTGTGGAGAGTGCATAATGAGTGTCTGTATTGGTGTAGTACCTGCAGTTGTGTGGCCAGTGTTACTTTTTCCTCAGATATTTTGGGTAAATATTTAGGGAGTAGTAATTTCATTCCTGCATTTGTTGCTTATTAACCCAGGTGATTCTGACAGTGGAAGTGTAAGACTCTTACCACCTAATGTCAGAGTATCGGTTGTCTCTGATGATGATAGTGGCGAAACAGAGGCACAGTCGGGGTGCAAAGGTTCAGTCTGATCCTGATGTTGTAATTAACACATTCCCTAGATTTTTTTCAGACACAGTCAATAAGCCTATGCATATCCATTCCACTGAGCTCTCAGATAGTGGATACAGGGTTGCTTCGGGTGACACCGTTGCTCAGGGTTGTGTAGTTACTGTGGTTTCAGTGCCATTCAATTCTGTCTGTACACAAAGTGTGGGCAAGGTGCCACACAGGAGGGTTGTTAGGGATGCTCAGTGGAGGTATGTTGCCTGCCCTCCACCTGATCCTGGTTGGTTATTACATGCCACTCGGTGTATGTATAAGGCCTTCATGGAGGCACAGGCACATTTCCCTAGGGTCTGCAAGGACATGCTTAGGGCTCTAGATGTGAAACAATATGACATGCATGACTGCTTCCACCATGTGGTTAATTCAATGGATAGAATGAATGCCATGCTGAATGGGCAGTGTCTGTGATATAATGTCTGCTGAGAGCCAGAGAGGATCCATGTGGCTGTAAGGCTGCAACATCATCTGGTGTTAGCTGATGTGGCCATGCCTGCTCCTATAGTGGCACTACTTCCACTGCTGTATAAGCAGTTGAGGTACCCAAACCCAGAAGTGGTAGGTCATGGGGTCATGGACCTGGGTGCAGTTGTGAGGACAGCTCATCCAGCAAACATTGCTCATGTTCAGGTAGCACCTACATATTTCTGACCATGGCCAAGGATGTACCAGTGTAACTCTTGGCAAAGCCAGTTCTCACAGTTGGGGGTGACGATGCTGAACTGATACCTCTACCATGCACAGCTCATACCTACCAACATGCCAGGATATAGTGCTAGCACACAGCTTGACAATCTTCAGGCAGACACTTACCACATATTTCACAAAGAGTGCCCATACAGACCCACACACATACTAGCAACATGAGGCATTAATAAGGGTGGTAGGTCATGTTGTGTTCATGACCATTTGATAATTATCTACATTTCTGCCTGCCTGTCTGGGTTTCTTACTTCCACATACTCACTACTCTGGTGTCAACCTTGGTCTCCTGCCCCCTCCCCCACCCTGTGCAAATGATGATTTTCTATCTTTTGGAGTTTGGGTTACATATGTATATGTCTGATGCACAGGGTGGATAGCTAACTGAGTGCTTAGGATATGTACTGGTGATGCATTTTGGAATTTTTTTTCTGAATTATTGCATCATTTTAGTTTTCCTTAGTAGAGCATTCATGCCTATTGCTCCACTTGTAAGAATGTAGGGATAAGTAGAGTTTAGACTGCTTTTTCCATACTGAGTATTTTAATTGCATAAATATATATTACAGAAGTCAGGCATGTCACATATGGATGTCATTGATGGACAACTCACACACATTCTATTTAGATACATTTACAAGTAACAGTATGCAGGTATCTGCCATTCATTCATGTGATTACACATTTATTTTTCTTTTACAGGTACAGCACTTACCTTGATAGTTCTGCAGTTACAGCTGTTGTTATTCAGAGATTACTTTGTCTGATGCTAGCAGTACACAGCCGTTACATGATTAAGTTAAAGTTATGAGAGTTGCCTGACATCAATTGTACTGTATGCATGTATGTGCATAGAATAAAAGGTGTTCCCCGTAGGTGGTCAGCATGTGCACTATCTGTTGTCTCTTGGCTAAGGTAAGGGCATATTGTGCATGCCTACATCTACCTACACCCATAGCAGCTGGGAGTTACCCCCTTCTGACTCTTCACCTGCATGTGTATGTAGTGACCTTGCCAGTAGTGATGGAATATTTGCTCCTTGCTCTTGATGTTTCTGTTGCAGATATTTTTAGGATAGTAGAGACTGTGATAATTTTGGCATAAGTACTGGGATCATACTGTAGAGCTACCCCATGTGTCTAGTCATTAAAACTGTGACTTTAACAGCCCAAGCAAATGCATGTGCCTCATTATAGCATTTCTCAGTGAGTGTGTGCATTTCTGATGGGCATCATCATAGTTTGAGAGCCTACCTTGCATCCCCCTGTAAATGTCCCTGCGGGACATCACCACTGGAAAACCTCTGGTAGAGCTGTGAGTTGTGGCAGATATGGGAGTCATGGTAACTGCTGGTAGTGCCAGCACTCATATTCAGGATGATTCCGTAAGCTTTACACATGACCTGACAGCTAAAGAAGTGGAAATTTTTTCCTCTGATATAGAATCTCCCTGTCCCCCAGGTGGTTCTTTGATGTCAATGTGCATGCAGTCTATGGAACCCAAGAGTTCAGGACAAGGCTACAGGGTAGAAATCCTCCATAGTTCTAGCTCTGTCCTCTGATGTACATGAGGAAATATATGGGTCACTGGCATGATGTAGCATAACATTCAGGAAATGATGTAGGATCCTGGATGCTGATGCTTGTGACACTCCTAGCATGTCTCCAGTATGTCATTGAAAGGCTCCTGTAGCCAAAATACTAAGTACTGCACATACCTTGGTCTCCACTGGTATTGGTTCACCTTAGTTTGCCTGTGCTCTCAGGTGAGGACGACAGAGGTTTCAGAGTTCCTGGATTGTGTCTCTATCCACTCTATAGCGTTCTACTGTTTCCACCTCATGCTGACCATGAAAAGTTAAATGGGGTCTAAATACCCTTCTCCTTGTTGCTCAAGGTCTATCAGCAGCTGCAGCAGCATAGACCTGAGCCTGTAGCACATACACATGCAGAAGAGCAGTAGCAGCTCCTAACACTCTTTCTTTGCTGTGCAGTTTCTGTGGCTGTATTCTAACAGGTTTTGGAGTACAAAGCAAAAGGCTATACTATCTGTACATGATTGCTTTATAGCTTGTTGAATAGCTCCGCCATCTTGGATTGGTTGAATGGCATGCAATTGAACTGCTTATGCAGTAATTAGCATGCCACAGTGTTTACCATGTTTGTGCAGCTCTGCACATTATGTAGAGACATTTATTAAATACAAATCTGCACGCTATCATATGCGCAATGCAGTGTGATATTCTCACATTTTTAGGGAGCCATGTAGGGATTATTGAATCCTGCCCCTGATTGTTGAAAAGTATATGATAAATAAATCACAGTTCAGAAAGTAACTGGGCTAAAACAGAAATTTAAATAAAAATTAATAAAATTCTCTATTACAATTATAGTAAATAACTAACATGAAAATGATTAACGTGTAACTATCCTGTTCCTTTTCTAATGGACAACAGACTAACAGAATATTTTCAATTTTCCTGAAAGGATGGTTTCTAAATGAACACATCAAGGACAAAAGTGCTGAGGATAAGTGAGTAATGTAATAACTCTCTTGTGGTATAGGAAGTGCATTATGGACTGTAAGTAAATTAAGCAAGTTAAGATACAGATTGCTCTAGCAAAATATGACACATTTTCTTGACACTATAAACATCAGCAATTATGAAACCATTATTTCGACAGAATTTTTTTAAAAAGATGTTAAAGTAAACTTCAAAGCAAGGATAATCAATTTTTTGTTAGATCTGACTGTGCTTATGAAAATAGGGCACCGAGAAGAAATGCCAGTTAAAAGAAATCCTATAACTCATTGATCAAGTTGTTACATTTAGTATAATCTTATCAGTAAGACGGTGTGGTACTCTACTTAGGAAGAAAGAAAACTGTATAAACTACAGTAGGGTATCCATTTTGAGTTTAGAACAGAGTAATAACTTAGGCAATCAATATCTATGTTACTTTATAATCCATAACTGTTTATCCTTCTATGAAAACCTTTGACACAAATAACAGTCTGAACATTTTGTGGAAAGACTTTCCATTCAAGAGAGAAAGAAAACATATGTGAATGTGTATGATGCAATAATGAAAATAAATGACAAAATAAGCTCACTCACTTTTCTCTACTCTTTCACTAAATAAATCCCTCATCACATCCTCCCTTAGTTAGTCTTGTGAAAAGATGCTTAGATGCTACTATGCATCTTCATCTACACATAGGCAGTACAACTTATGAGCTGCTGCTCATACTCATCCTCACTGTATACAGTCAAGACAAATGATTTCAAACTGGACTGCAAGTTAATGTTTCCCAGGGTTGAAATACAATAGCTATACCTTTTCACTGACAAGGATGAATCCTCCTGAAATTAGTAAAGTTAAAGTTATATGTCTTATTTTGATGAAATAGAAGACAAAAATAAAATTTGTTGGCATGATAAAGCATGCAGTTAATACAACAGAAATTAATCAGACAGCTTACATTCACATTCACTCTGTCTAAATGTAGACAGCATGGTTATGAACCAGTCAAATTAAAGGAATTCCATACATCATTAAGGACACAAGGAGGTATGTGTTTTTTTTTCCCAAGATAGCTTGTTCATAAAAATGATAACCAACTTTGCTCTGATAAAATAAAATTAAAACGAAAATTTCACCATGATAAATGCATTTAGGTTGAAGAACATACATTTTCAGGGAGTGTCAACATTACTGTAGCAATTATTTGTTTAACATTGATTGCAGTCAAACATAAGCAGTTTACTCAGGGATGATAATGCAGGCTCTGTATGAAGACAAGGGTTTTTCATTTATATGACTGCAGTTAAACAATGATATAATTTCTCAGGGAGGAACACTACTTAAGCCTGAAAGAAACAAGCTAAAACATGTTATTGTGGTCATTTTTTTTCACTTTCATTATGAAGGCCAGAAATCTACATAGTCGGAAGGTGGCTATCTTTGTGCAGTGGTGAAGCTTGTAAGAAAGTAAGGAACATTACATTTAAATATGGACAGTTAAATAATCAGTGATATGACTTGTTAGGATGGGGAAGTTAATATGCTTAAAAGAAACAAGATGAAACACGCTACCATGGACAGAATTTATTTCAAGTTTTACTCAGTCAAACATCATGGGTGCACATTTTCAGAACAAAAATAAGCTTTGAGCAGTGGATAGAAAGAATATATGTGAAGGCAATGGACATTACATTTCAATTAATCACTGCTGACTGACCGTCTATTGCTAAGAAGAGGAAGTGAGTGAGATTAGTTAGTGTAGCATTAATGAGGTCATTATTTTCTTTACTGTTCAAGTACGACATCAGAGGTGCAGGAAGTCAGAAAACAACTATCACTGATGGCTGAGTTCATAGCCTCTGTATGAGGGTAAGTAATACTATATTTGCAGAATTATTGTCAATCACACATTTATATCATTTCTCATAGGTTCATAGATACTTACTAGGCTACTGATCCATGAAGATCTTTAGAAGCCTAGCCCTGTATTCCCATGACGTTTTTAGACATTGTAATTTAAGTAAAAATAATCTAGAGCTGGGCAGAACATTTACATGTTAGCTCTTTCTATAAGGGAGAATATCTCATCCATTCATTTATCCAGATTACATTTTAATAGAGTATGGGAAGTATTTTGCTTTAAGTGGAGAGGAAGATGATTCCAAAGAAGTGTATTCTTTGATACATATCCATCCATCCAAATGGTTCTATTAATGTTGTTGAAGAGATTATGATCTCTTGAGTGGATGTTTATGCCACCATTGGACTTGCGGATGTCCAGTAGATTTGAGAGGATATGGATTGTTGATGCTCTGTACATGAATGATCCAGAGACTGCTCCTCAGAAGCCTACATGATGCCAACAAGAGGAACAAAACTTTGAGATGATCGGTGTAGTTTTTATGATTTAGACACTTCATTTTCTTGGTAAGAAAGCATTCTGACTCTTCAAGTTGTGTTAGGTTTGGACAGCTACATACTAAAGAGGACATTATACTTAATGATCTCTCTAATAGATTCTGAATGCAGTGGAATGATCACATGTCTAGACTAAAGTGACACACCATTAATACTAAACTGTGCAATTAAAAAAAGGCGCACACATTCTTACACTAGTAAATACATGGAGATGTGGCCTAGGTCCCTAGCTATTGCATCAGTTTTCAGGGATGTGTTGTCAATGTGATAGTAAGAAGGGGCATCATGCTTGCCAGAGGAGACTTCTAAAGAGTTTTTGGAAAGTAGGTTTAGTCCATGGTTATGACACAAGATATTTGTTTGGGATAGACCCTCCTGGTGAATCTTGGTGCCCTCAGAACAGCTTATGCTGGCACCAAGTTTATAGACATCTATAGACATGGTCAGCCATAAACCCTTAAAACTAGCTTTGACCTCTGAGATCTAAATGTCAAAGTGGAGTGACCCAAACACTGATTCTTGGGATATACTAGTAGACAGATATCTTTTAGAGGAGATAGAAATGCCTAATATATTTTTCTGAGTGCTCTGCAATCAGTTACACTGGCATTAATGTTTAACTGAGATATTTTATCGACATTACTTGAGCATGGAAAGCTGCTGAAAGCCTTTGCAAGGTCTAGATATGTGATATACATTGTTTTTTCTTCATCCATTCCTTAAGTAACCTTTTCAAAGAAGTCAACCAGGTTAAGCAAACAGGATTGGCCCTTGGCAGAACCAAACTGGCATGGGTCAAGAGTTTGTAGGTTACTTATGCCCTTATTTATTATTTCCATAATGTTACTCTACATAACGTTATAGATGAGGCTGGTCAGATGTAATGGGTGTCTAATTATACAGGTCCAATGATAACCTACCTTTGTGCAGGGTGATGACGGTTGCTGTCCTCCATTCATCTGACTCAAAAACTGGTTAGAGGCTAATATTCAAGAGTTTCTGTAAAGTGTTAGGTCCTATTTCAGGCTGGTGAGAAGGCAGCCTGATATGTTATCTGACCCATAGAAACAGCATTCTTGGCTTTAGAAAGTACGTTGAGGACATGATCTTGGGAGATTTGAGTGGAGGGTATAGAAGCAGGTATGTGAACTAGGAATGTAAGAGGAAGGGGGTGAAGATAGGGCTAAATTTATCTTCTAGTAGACTGGCAATGTCCTGAGGGTATGAGCATGTGATGTCATTTACCATTAGTTTGGTGCTGTACTAGACATTGTTTCTAAGATTTCTAACATAGTAAACAGAGTCTTTGCAGTTGTCATTTGCCTTAGTGGCTATTTTTATCTCATACCAATATTTTGTCGATTTGATCAGGGATTAGATTTCCTTGTTAGGTTCAGCTAGAAAATTTTGATATTTTTAAAGTTACAGTTATTATTGCTTGCAATGAGCTTTTTGATTATCGGCCTGTTTATATCTGAATTCCAACACAGGGTTTTACTTTTTAAATTTAGCATTGTATTGACTTCAGAGGGGACAGACGCATCTATGCAGCTATTCACATGTGCATACAGTTTGACAGTAAAGGATTCTGCATAAGCAGTGGAGTCATCAGATTGGAAGATTATGTTGAATTCAGCCAGGTCATCACTCACTTTTAGCAGATTAGCTTTCACATAATCTCTGAATCATGAGATATTTGAAGATACAGCCTGGTAGTGAACATAACTAATTTAGGCCCAATTTGCTTAGAGAAGAAATTACAACTGGTAGGAAACAAAGCTGTCTCATACAGGTGAGGAGGACCAAGATCAGGATTTTGTCTCTTCTACTTGGGGTTCAGACTAACAAATACAGAGAGTTAATATCTATGAAGTCCAGAAATCTCTGGGCATACCTGCAAAGGGATGTATAAGTTTCACAGCTGATGGACGGATGGGTAGTTGATGTTTCCTGGTAGAATAGTGCTTGGCCTAAAGCATACAGACCCTATGCTAGTCAGGTAAGAGATATAGGTCAAGGAGACAGAAGGGGTTCTATAGTTGGGTTTGATGTGATAAGTGATCTTGTTAATGGTAATCTGGATATGACAGAGTTCAAGATCATTATCCTATCACACGAGTCTGGCAGTGAGATTTTGTTTTATGGAAATATAGACACAGTTGCCTTTTGTGCCTTTGTCTAGTGCAATGTGTCTGAACCTGTGGTAGATGTCGACGTTCTGCAGTCTGCACTGATGGGGTGCTGTCAATGCTCGTGAACTACATCTCCATGATAATGTGCATATCAATCCATTCCAGGTTATGCAGTGCCTGTAGGGAGTGTAGTTTTTTGCTGAGGCCCCGAGCATTGTGCAGCAATTCCTTTAAGTTATCCAAATTCTGTTTTGTTATGTTATGTTGGAATCTTTTGAAGACTGAGTTTGCCTAAAAAGACACTATATGGATGGACAAGGTTTTAACCAATGTATGAAAGCCTTAGGGAGACTGGTGCAAGTCATCTCTGGGAAAACAGTTAGGATTGTCTGTAATCTCCCCCAGGTTGACATATATAGGATCTCCCTTGAATGACACCAGAAGCAAAGCCAATTGTTGAATCAAACTCATGGAGAGGCAGTAATTGTAAATGACAGCAACTGATTTAAATATGTAACTGTAGCCATTATTAGCATTTAGTTTGATTACAGTCAAATTTCAGAGCTGTAAACAGTGAAAACGCAGGCCTGACAATACAGAGGTTAAGGCACTGGATTTCTAGCTAGTATACCAGGTTTGAAACTTGGTTGGGTCATAACTCAGCAGCAGGAGTATCTGTAAGAATGAAAGGCCTGACTACCTCAGTAATATGCTAGGAGAACTCTGTATGGGCTACCCTTAGAGTGTGCATGAGGTGATTTTGAATTTAAGCCTTAGGGCATCTAATTAACTAAAATCAGTGAAAAATTGGATTTCTTTGGGGATTTGTAAGGCAATCGATGCATAAAAAGTGATTGGCTGTTTCCGTCATTAGGCTATCATCATTGTGATGAATAATAGTTCAAATAATTACTCCCTGACACAATCAGTGCTGCTCGCTGATGATTGTCATTGATCTGCTTATTCAGAGAAGTGTGCATGCGCGCACGTGAGCGTGTATGCGTGTGTGTGTGTGTATGTGTGTGTGTGTGTGTGTGTGTGTGTGTGTGTACGTGTGTGTGTGTGGGTGTGGAAATATAAACACAGCTTTACCATATGGAAAACTGTTATAACATCATAATTGTTTAAAGAAGTCTAACTTATTGCAAAGCATTATATTCTATTGGAATTATCTGTATATGAAAGTAAATAAAATAGTGTATTTTGTATTTTAGGATACAATGAAGATTTAACATGTTTTTTGACTTCCAGACTTAATAAAGCCATATTACAATTTTAAAACAACCCTACTACAAATTTCTTTAAATTCATTTGAGAAGAAACATACACATGGCCACCAGAATGTGCCAGACTTTCAAACTTTATTATATTCAATTTCTGGGATACAGAATCCAGTATGTATTTGGAGTATGTTTTTATTAAGTCATACTTATATAATAAGTATAAATCATATATAGTTCTTAAAAAAAAAAATTTAAGTGGAAAACTGCCATCATCCAAATTCTTTATACTACAGGCAAGGGAGCAATATAGTATTGACAGATTGTGCACCGAGTGTATTTAAGAGTATCTGAGTGAGCAGATATTTTTTAACAGTTTACTGAAAACCTGCAAAGGGGACTGACCTAGAGGCATTTATGCAGAGGAACTGAATGTAAGTTTTTTGAGTGTTTCGTTTACACAGATCTGCATGTTGCATTACACTCATTTTCATTAAAGTTGACAGTATGACTTATTTTTAGAGTAGGAAATATTGCACTTGTCCATTAAATATCTGTGCTATGGTGTCATTATATCTAAAGTAAGAATGATGTACATTTGTTTTGCCACTGGAAACAGGCCATCAAAATATCCCAATACCAAAATGAGCACTGTCGTGGAGTTATATTTAACATTCAGTTGTATTCAAAATGCCTTTGTGTAGAATAGGATACTTAGTTATATTTTGTATCTGACTGCACAAGAATAATTAATCAAATGTGATATTAATAAATCTGAAAGGAGGACTGACATACAGACTATTATATATAGTACGAAATGTATGATTTTAGAGATATTTGACAGAGAGCTTGGAACACTGCTTCATCAGCAGTTGATATAGAGTTCACTTCTAGGTGAAGAAGGTATTATACATCCATAATGAAGTTCTACTGAGTTGATATTATACCAGAAGTAAAAAAAGAAAATATTTTGAATAGGGGACTTTCTTTGACTAGATTTATGTTTGCTCTTCTCCCCACCAAAAAAAAATAGACTTGTATGTAATAAAATGCATTAGATGCATTCAAACTTGTGTATGTGTCCTTATCTCCAACTTAGCAATTGTATGTATTATGAAGCTAAAAGACAATGACACATGTTTCTGATAAATTTTGAGGAAATTTTCAAAAAAGCTTCAGAAATATTCTATGATAGAGTTCCTCTATATCTCAAAGCTCATCTAATCTAGATATAAATTTTTTGTCCCACTTGTATGAAAGCTTTTTTTTTTTTTTTTAAGGGCATACATGACCAAAGCACAAGCAAGAACAAGTACATATATTTTATGTAATGCTGTTGTTGTCTTTAGGTTTTTCCAAGTTAGGGGTCGCCACAGCGGAACTCCGGTCCAGTAATTATTGGCGGTTGATTTTGACAAATGCCGAGGTGCCAGCTCGACGTTCAACCTTCAATGAAGGCATGCCCATTTACACATGTCTTTCAAACACCCACCCAACTGCAGGGAGGACATGCAGACTCCACACAGAAGGCACTCCCTGCACTCCAGCTGAGAATCAAATGGGCGAACCTCTTGCTGTGAGGCAACAATGCTACCGCTGCACCACCGCGGATTAAAGTAAAAAACCTTTGCTTTAATTTGACAAGCCCCCAGTTTGGGGCATTGCCTCCAGCATATTCTTACTTTATTCTCCAGTGTTACATGGTTGTTTGCAGGACTGGGCATGATAGTTTATGTAATTAAATCCTTTTGACTGATGACATATTTGTTGCATAGCACGTGCAAGTAGTGGAAATGGGTATTGTAAAAAAATCAAATTAACGTATTGCTTAGGGAAGTTTCAGAATGGACTACAACATGTATTATTGCCTTGCGGTATAAAAGGTAAAGTTGTCTGTTTCACTGATAAAGGTTTCCAAAAGTAGGGAGCTCAGCTGCATCACTCGTTAGAAGAAGGCAGTTATAGTAATCAGTTTTAGCACTATAGTGAGTACAGAGACTGCGGTAGTGGTGCTGCAGTAGCGTTGTCGCCTCACAGTAAGACGTTGTCCTGTTCGATTCTCAGCTAGAGCATCTTGTGTGTGGAGACATGCGTGAATGGGCGTACCTTCATTGAAGGTTGTGCATCAGGGCCGCCAACTCGGCACGTAAAAATCTACTGCCAATCATTAGCGGACCAGAGTTCTGCTGTGACGATGCCTAACTGGGAAAAGCCGAAAAACACAAACAAAGTGAGTACATTGCAGATCGAAGGAAGGAGGTGCTTGCGAAAGATAAGTGTTAATGCATACTGTCAACATGTAAAGAACTAAGAAAAGAGGCAGGTAAAAGTGGCAGAACTGGATTAGTTTTAGAAGAACTCAGCTTTCATTTTCACTTTAAAGTGGAAAGATAAGGAACAGTGACTACTGTGAGATAAATATGTCTATGAACACATACTAAACTGCTATAGTTGACAAGATAGATGTTTTAAAATGTTTACAGTAAATAAGGATGGCATTTGTATGCTTATAGGCTACTCTGCATTAAAACTTGTTAGCATTGCATATACATTAATCTAACAACATCTGCTAATTGCTACTGTACAGTTTTTCACATATTGCTTGTTTCAGTTCTGTTTCTGATATGTACAGAACACTGCCTCTCTATTCCACTCTTTTCTTCTTTGTCAGTTTCTTCACTCAGGCAGCACTTGCAGATGATCAGGTGTGATCAGTGTATCGCCCCACAAGACAAATACAAAACAATATTACATAAAAAACAACAATAAATCAATTTGTTTAGCACTGATAAAATGATGCACATTTCTCAAGAAATGTGATAATTTCTGTCATTTTAAAAGTTATACCAAAATGTTTATGTATTCAAACAGAAATATGCATATTTGAGTTTGTCCTTTCACCTTGTACTCATAGCCATTATAGCTGATTGCTATGTCCTGCATACAGCTGAGTATCCAAGTGTTTTGTCTTGAACATTTGGAAACCATATAGAGATACTGACATTTGAAGATGATATCACATTCATGATGGATGGATGCTAGGAATTTACAAACTGCAGCATCTTCAAAACTCTGAGTTTAAAACAAATGTGCAGCAATCTGTTATGTTCCCAGTAATTCTTATAAAACCTATTCAAAACAACTGCATATTGTTTTATTTATTTTTTCGTGAAAGCTAATAGTTTATATTTTTGTTATATTAATTTTTAAACATTATATATATATATATATATATATATATATATATATATATATATATATATATATGAATCCCATTTGATCCAGCAAATTTCTGTTTCATCGAAACGTAAATTTGTGACCTCACTTTCACGAAAGTGCATTTTTTTGAAAATGCACTTTCGTGTAAAAATTAAAGTAAAAATAAAAAAAAAACAGAAAAGAAATAAAAACTTGCAGTTTGCATGTAATGTTAGTTGTACATCAACGTTTAGTGTTGATGTACAACTAAGCAAACTATTGCTGAGATTGTGGTACAGTGGGGATAAGGGAATAAACCCTTTTTCCCATTGTAGTGCGATCTCAGAGTAAGAATATTAAAGTAGGGGTGTATGCAGCCCCGCACATGGGGGGTACAGGGGGGTTGCCCCCTTGCATAATAGTGTTTGGTGTGTTTTTTTTTTTGGACTAGGTTTCATTTTTCTTTTTACATGAAAGTGCATTTTTGAAAAAAATATTCTTTTGCAAAAGTGAGGTCGTGAATTTACGTTTCGATGAAACGTAAATTTGCTGGAACAAAGCAGATCCATATATATATATATATATATATATATATATATATATAATATATATATATATATTTATATATATATATATATATATGTGTGTGTGTATGTATGTTTGTACACAGTATATTATATTATATTACATTACATGCATAGATAGACATAGATTGGTAGATAAATATTTCATTAGAATTCAAGATGCAGACTCTTCTATAAGGACGTGTTACAAAATCTGTTTCAAGGAAGTTGAAGTCCCTCATTACACATATAACCTTTTGTTGTTGGTACCTAGTAGAACAAACTCCATCAGCACAAAAAAAAAAAAAAAAGATGTAAAAGAGATCCCCACCTCAGAATTGTTTGCAACGCCGTGCTCACTATACATCAGTGATCATCTCATGAAACATGCTACAGTGATTTAATATGGCTCTTCTACCTACCCTATCATATTAGATTCTAGAAGATTTACCATTTGGTAGAGAGACCACATCAATGCAATCCCATACCTAATATATGACAGTGTGATACTGTTAGATTTTCCTGATACTTCTGAGGTTGTTATGTTTCCTTTACATTGTGTTTATAAATTTGCTTATGCATTGAACCTTACAATGACATTTAATTTGTTCTTAGAATTCAGGTATCTGTCTTTCTGTACATCATACATCATCTCCATTATATAAAATGCTATTTCTGATCTGTGAACTTATAATTCCTCTGTAAGTACTCTTTATAGGATTAATTGTAATGCATTTCTAGACTTACTTTACTCTCAATGCACCGTGTTTGTTGTTATACTCTACATCCTTTTTTTATCTGTAAGAACTCAGAGTTTTGTTGACCTGGATTACTTTATGATAGTTTATTGTGTAGTGAGTAGCATATAGTATAATAGCAGTAGATATAAATGCCACAGCAACATATTCAAATGGTATATAGCAGCATAATATATTAGGTAACTGAAAGCATGAAGGTAGTTGAACAATGATATCTGAACAAATCTTGTAAGAGACTTCAACTAACTTCTCTGTCCTAAGCATACATATTATATTAGTTCAGATCAGTAACTTTCCTTTGGTACCTGTATCCACCCCCTAAACCTTGATTCTCAGGCCATGTCTTGCAGGTGCCTGACAGTGCCTAACTGTTTATTCTTTATCTAGTATTCTATTGCAAGTACACATATCTTTCCCTTGAGAAAGGAACAGTCTGTAGCTTTGGCTTGAGCACTGTTATTTCTGCAGCTTTCATGCTTAGCCAGAAAGGTTATCTTTTTCCTTCTACTGAACTGTCTTTCCCTGAAACTGTATGCAAAATTAAGACACAGGCCTGACTCTATATTCTCAGGCTTATTCTACTATATTTATTCTACCTTATGCCTAACCACTACTTTTAAATGAAGAGCTTCGGTCTAACAGCTCCTCCTAATGTCCATGATGGAAGTTTGCGGGGACCTTGCTTTGTAGGTACCTCACAAATGTATCATATCTGTATTACTTACTATAGTAATCTGGTTTGAATATACAGTACAGGCTTTATACCATCTTCCACTAAAATTTTAGAAATGTACAGTCTGCAAAGCAACACTATACATACATACATACATACATACTTACATACAAATATTTCAAGCATGGGCGTAAATGCCCTTCTAGCTTGCCAATATACCAAAACACTTGTTTCCATAATAAATGTCCAGGCTGTTCTTAAAAATATCTAAGCTAGTGCTTGCTTTAATGTAATTTGGTAGTATGTTCCATGCATCAGCTACTCTGTCAGAGAACCAATTAGTACACTTCAAATTCCTATAGAATCTTCTACACAGGTTGTCTGATGATTCTCCAGTAATTTTTGATACCTGCAAACATTCCCAGAAGTAGATGTCCCTAAATGCCCTATATACCTCAATAAGATCTCCTCTTAGATATTTGTAAGAGACACTGTGCAAGTTCAGAATTTTTAGTCTTTCATAATAACTTAGATTTTCACATCCATGCATGTCCTTGGCATATTTCCGCTGTACTCTTTCCAGTTTACTCATGCTTATCTTCTTATAGGGTTTCCATATTGTTATTCCATACTCAAGTTTGGGTCTAATACAACTAACAAACAATTACTTCATTATTTTTAATTTCATAGACTTTATAAATATTTTTATACAACCTATAGTTCTATATCTATCATTAACCAGCTGGTTGAAATGATTAGAAAAATCTCATAGCTGAATCTACCCATATACCCAGGTCCATAAATGAGTCTACAGTTTCAATCACCGTGTGCTGTATTAAATATTCACCTTTCAGTTTATGTCTCCCAAATCTCATATGCTTAGTTTTTGATGTATTTATCAGCATATTATTCTCCTGTGCCTAAATGGTCAATTTAGTCAAGTTATTTTGCAGTCATGCCTTATATGCAACACTTGTAATCAGTTTACCCAATTTCAGGTCATCTACGTATAGACTGTAGAACACCTCAAATGAAAAGATTAGGTCTGAAAGATACAATCTAAACAAGTAAGAGCATAGGACAGAGCCCTGTGGGACAACTTGAGTGTAACCAAGGATTTCACCTGTCCAGTTGCTGTATGATACTTACCATGTCCTATTTGTAAGCCATGCAACTATCCATGTTATCAAGAGTACATCAATACCTAGTTGACCTAATTTATTGATCAGTGTTTTGTGTATGACCCTGTCAAATGCTGAAGTTAAGTCTATAAAAATTACATCACAGCACAATTTTTCATTCATAGATAGTATTATATTGTTATAGAACATCATGTTACAGGTGGTAATAGATCTATTTTCAACATATACATGCTGGTATATGGTTTCTAGTTAAGTCTATAATAGTTAATGTTACCAAAATCAATATAACTACCAGAAGATATTTTAAAACTGTCCCTCCCCAACCCTGAAATAAGCTTGCAATCCAGTCTGTCCACGAGATGTCAATGTCCTGCAAATCTGCAGATATGTCCTGATAGATTCTCTTTTATCTGGCATATAACTGCAGCATTCCATTCTGATCAACCCACAAGTCCCATGATGGGAAGCCAGCAGGTAATGACTGACTATACGGTTCTGGAGGACCAGCATACACATCTTGGTGATTTCCAAGGTGATGTCTTTTATGGTCTCAAAGGTACTATCAGCTAATACCTCCAGCAACTTGGTTAATGAACGTAATTCCCAAATAACTTTAACAGCTGTATATGCAGGAAATAAACCTGCTCTAGCCTTTAGAACCTTTAAATCTAAATGTTGCTGTATGTACGATATATCTAAAACTTGCCCATTATCCTGAAAATCAGTATTCAAGTCTCTTAATTCAGTGGTTTCTAAAACTTATTGAGCCCGGTAATTCATTAAAATGCTTTATGGGTGGTATTACATAGCCTATATAACATGAGCCATACTAGTTTGATGGTAGACATTTATAGTCTCTGTTTCCACAGACATAATACACATGCTTTAAAGCATAATTAAAAAGCCAACCATGCTGTTCCAAAAGCAGCATGAAAAAAAGCCATACACTGTCTCAACTTGTTTCTGTGAGTATTCAGTCAAATTAGACAGTGCAAACAGTTAACCCTGCATATTTTCCTTACCTATTTCTGTATGCTGTAATGGTGAAATTACACTGACTATTGCCTATGATTTCTACCTTATGAACTGGTGTCTTAAAGTACCTTGATGCCTATCTCTTATAGGAAATTAAGCATTTCCCTGTTGCCCATAGATTCACATATTGGATGTTATTAACATTAATTTCCTCAAACATTGTACTGTTTATCCCATTTCCTTTTTCATTATATAACCTATCAAGCATGATGGTTATATCCTGAAGACTAACGGAAACTGGCAATAGAGGGATTCCTTTCCCTGCCACTTGCAATTGAACACAAATCCAGCACTGAGAAAAATTAAAACCATGTGCATAGGTAAACTGAAGCTTGCTGAATGTATTGTAAAGTGTATACCAGTCTTCCCATTTCAGCACTTCCATTTTTGCTAGGTGATGCTCTGTAAATAGAACCTGAACTTGAAACTCAGCTTGTAACACTTGATATTGTGAAGTCACTACCCTATGTGATGGGCCTTCTTTACCTGGGCTAGTAATCAAGGTGCCTCAATCCTCACCATCAACACCTGTGAGAGAACATCACTAAGAAGAGGAATGAATTTACACAGTATTTTCAAATGCAGCTCTCTGCATCAAGCACAATTTCCCCCAAGAGCAGTTCCAAGTGACTGATATACCCACATACTCCTGGAAAAAGTTGGTGGAGATTTACCAGCCATGCACCCTTATGCCCAGACAATAAGGTAATGATAGTCCTGACAGCTAGTCACTGTCAGGCTCTTATAAGGATATCCATCTAAACTAAGTAAAATCAATACTAACATAAATGGTAGAATGTAACCCAAGGAGCAAGGCTTTTTGGAGTGGCCAAGGTATCACTAAAATAAGCACAAGTATTCTCAAGATGTTAAAAGTAATCTCTAAAAGACCAGACACAACAAAAGATATAAAACTATTTAATAATAAATTATAAAATAGAAAACATGAAAATATTAAATATTTAAGTGCAATAAACATCAGAGTTTCAATACCAGGAGAAATAAAAATAACACAAATGGACAGATTCAAGCAGATGCAGGAAAAAATAATTAACTAATCTCACTGTAATTCCTGACTGTCTAAAGAATAACTGTTCCCTATCTAATTTAATTAATACAGCAAGGCAAAACTAGATGCTGAGTTGCTTACTTCTGGAAGACAAGGTGATGTTCTTCCCACTTACACTGATTTAACTGAACTGAAATGTGATAACTTTTATAGATTTTTATATTAGCTTCCAAAGAAAACAAAACCAAACAAGGTGATCTGTAAGTTCCATGCCCTCAATGCTGGATATAGAATGACATCACATTTGATCACATGACTCTTGTAGAGAACAGACTCAGAGTTTTTCTAAGATCTGTTGCAGTATTTGAAAATGATAGAATTCTTTGTTTAAACATAAACATTTAATCAGTTATAACACTAACACATTTTTAATATAATCATCTGTACAAGTCAGTGTGATAGTCAAATTTACAAAACTGTTTACAAAATTCCAGCTAACTATGCTGGCATATGTTACATATGCACTGCTCTGTGCTCTCTGGTACAGATGACAGTAACTCACATTGTCACATCCCCCTTCCTTTGAAGACTCAAGCTAGTTTTTCAAGTGACCCTGGAAAATCATTGCTTGACAGAAATGGGCCCGTCTGAAAACACATGAACCCATATCCTGTTTTGAGAGTCCATCTGAACTGGCATTACTAACCCCACTACAGTGCTTTGAATTCATGTCATATACCTGCAACCCTAGGCTCAACCTTAATAACTTGGCATTTTGTTGGCTGACTCTATGTAACCATGTTGAGAGGATTTTGGTCTGTAACCACAGTGAATATCCTTCCATACAAATAAGGCTGAAGTTTCTGCAGTGCCCAAACTATGGCTAGACATTCTTTTTCTACAGCTGCATAAATTTCCTCCCTGGGTTAGAGTCTACAGATGAGATATACAAATGGGCGCTTTTCTCCCTCTGAGGAAACTTGACTAGTACAGCCCCCAACCAATGGGTGGGAGGTTGGCATAATGGTTAAAGTGTTTGCCTTACAGACACAAGGTGCAGGCATTGATTCTCACTTGGGATACTTGGCTAGGCTTAAAATGGCTCACAAGTGCAGTTAGCCTAGTACTAATCTATGAACCTATAAACCTAAGGTTGAAGCATCCACCTGCACAACAAATTATTTACTGTAATCTGGACTGGCTAACACAGGGAGTCCTTCCAAATACTATTTAAAATTTGGAATGCCACAGGCTGGGGTCCACACTATCTTATCTGGCCTGTTTTTCATTTTCAAGTCTGCGAGGGGAGCAGCTCTAGTACAATAATTGGGAATAAACTTTCTGTAGTACCCCACTGTCCTCAAGAATACTCTCAACTGCTGTTTTGGTAACAGGGGCAGGCCATGCCTGAATAGCATCCACTTTGGCAGGTTTTGGCCTAATCTTACCACTGACCACTGCCATACCCACATGACACTTACTGGGCTTAATGGTCAACCCTGCCCTTTGCTGTCTGCCCAAGACCTCTCTGACATGCTAAAGGTGCTCTTGCCAGGAATGGCTGTAGATGGCAATATCATCTAGGTAAGCAAGGGCATAATCTACTGGTAGGATATGATCTACCATCCTCTAGAAGGTTGTTGGGACATTTTTCATTCCAAAGGGCATCTTTGTGAACTTGTATAATCTGAAAGAAGTCACAAAGGCTGACCTTTCTCTAGTGATATGACTCAAGGGCATCTGTCAGTAACCCTTGTCAGATCAGTAGTGGTCAGATATTTCGACCTACCCAGCTGCTCTAAGACTTCATCTGTCCTAGGCATGTGGTAAGCATCTGACTCTGTGTGACTGTTTAGTTTTCTGTAGTCCAAGCAGAATCTTATGCTACCATCCTTTTTTGTACCAGCACCACTGGGGTGGCCCAGAGACTGCTGAAGTCCTGGATTACCAACAGTTCCAACATTTTCTGTTTCTCCTCCCTCAAAGTCTATCTGACTTGCTCAGGCATTCTATAAGTGGCCTGCTTCATAGGCCTTTCAAGTCCTGTATCCACATTGTGCTGCACCAGGTGAGCTGCACCCAGGCCTCCCAGTGAACATGCCCCCAAACCCTGCAACACTGCTCATGTTTCTCGAACATGGGTAGGGGATAGCTGCTGGGATAGTGCTACCCCTTCCACAGAGGTGTCAGTCTGAGCCTCACTGAGGAGATCAGTCACCAGACCCCCCCTGAGACTCCTCCTGCCATCCATTGCAAATAGGGCCTCCCTATCATGATAAGTTTTCATCATGTTAACATGGTACAATTTGTGCCCCTGCCTCCTGCCTATCAGGTTTACCATAAAGTTAACACCACTAACCTTCCTTACCACTTCAAATGGTCCATCCAAAGCTGCCTGCAGCTTATTATGTCTAACAGGAATGAGCACCATAACTTGCAGTCCCACAGCATAGTCTCAAGCTTGGGCCTTCCTGTCATACCAGACCTTTTCTGCTACTGGGCTACTGCCATGTTCTCCTGGACCAAACCCATGAGCTCCCTTAGCCTTGTCCTGAGGTTTAGCACATATGCCACATCTAACTCCTTGTGGGATTCACAATCACCCTCCAACTTATCACGAATGAAATCTAAAGGCCCACCTCACCATATGCCCATACAGCAACTGAAAGGGTAAAGAACCTGTGAATTCTTGGGATACCTCTCTGTATGTAAATGGCACATGGAGAAAATATTTGTCCCACTCTCTCTTAAACTGGTCTGCAAATGCCTGTCCCATGGTCTATAGTGTAGATTTTAACCTCTCCACAAGACCATTAATCTCGGGATGGTAGAGGGTGTTTTTTAGGTGCTTCACCCCACAGTGCTTCCACAGACAGGCCAGCAGATCTGACAAAAATTGGCACCTCTGCCAGCTGATATTTTTCTGGAGAAACCTACCCTGCTAAAAAATCTCTAGCAAAGCATTTGCCACCTTCTCTGCCAAGATGGAGAACAGAGCCACCGAATCAGGTGATCTAGTAGCATAATCTACTTGCACCAAGTTATAATTCTTCCCTATAAAACTTAGGGTACTCAGAGGCCTCACAATATCATAGGATCATAGGATCATAGGGTCAGAGGAGGTTACTAGGCTATTCACCTATAGGTCATTTCAAGCTTAGCCATTTCATCCCAATGTAATACCATAGATACTCTAGTCAATATCCAGGATTCTATTTATTAATAACTGTCCATGTCCAGGTGGGTTGTGGATGCTATTTTTGGTAAGAATTTACTGTACCCCATCTATTCGTCCAGGTTCTTTTTGCACAGTGTCATAGAGGTATTCTGCGTCACATGAATTGGAAGCCTATTCCAAAAATGTGGCAGTTGCTGGGAGACAAATGTGTCCCTCCAGCATGTCCTATTCAAGTCAAAGGCCATATTTAGGTACCTGGAATGAGTTGCTCTAGTCCCATTTGATTTACGGATGTGCAGCAAATTGATGAAGCTTGGGTCAGAGATCGCTCTGCAAGTTAGGCATAAGTCTCCCCTAACAAGTCTATATGATACTAAGTACAGTGGTAGGGACATTAGTCAGTCTGTGTAAGGCATGTGCTGGAGTCCCTTGATCTTCTTGGTTAGAAACCTCTGAGGTCTCTCCAGTTGTTGCAGGTACTTTATATGGTACATGCAGAAAGGGGCATTATACTCAATTATTGATCTGATTAGTGATGAGTATGGAGGGGTTATAACCTCTTTTGCTCTAGATGGGATGCTTTGCTAATCAAGTGTGCTACATAAAAAGCCTTCTTTACTACAATAGACACATGGTGGTCAAAGTTAAGGTCACAGTCTATTAGTGATCCCAGATCTCTTACCACTTCATAAGTAAATAGGGTATTGTTTTTAATTTGATAATGTGAAGGGACATTATTTTTACCAAAGGGAATGATGATGCATTTCTTTGCATTCAGTTTGAGACCATGACTAATACATCAGTCATTGTTCTACATAAGACCCTCCTGAGGTATACTGACATCATTTGGGGATTCAATAATTGCACTCAGTTTGCAGTGTTTGCAAACTTGGTCAGCCACAACCCTTAGTTCTGGCCTGAACTTCTGAGAAGTATATACCAAACAGTAAGGGACCCAGCACTGACCCTTGATGCACTCCTCTAGTGACAGGCCTGCTGGCTGATGTGGAGTCACCCATTTTTTTATTTTATTTTATTTTTTTATTTTACATTTGTTGACCGGGCTTTTGATAGTGTGTGACCAGTGTGTGAGCCAGTTAGCAACCTATCTTACAACAAAGAGGTTTACATTCAGTTTGCAAAGCATATCAGTAATGCCTGACTGTGGGATTATGTCAATTGCCTTTGCCAAGTCGAGGTATGCTGTGTGCATAGATTTGCCGTCTTCAATGACCCTTGTCACATTTTGAAAGAAATCCACCAAGTTTAGCATGCAGGATCTGCCCTTAATGAAGCTGAATTGTGTCTGGTCTTGGGTTTGGAGGCTGCCTATGTTTTTATTTATGAGGTCCATGATGATATGTCCTGTGGCTTACAGATAAGCCTGGTCAGACTTCTGTGTCTATAATTCCTTGGGTTTGTTGCTAAGCCACCTTTGTGGAGGGGAATAACTGTTGCTGTTCTGCATTCTGCAGGAACAAAGCCAGTGGTTAGGCTGTGACTGATTGAATAGGGTATTTAATGGTGATGCTAGTTCATGTTTTAGTTTATTTAGAAGACAACCGGGGATGCCATCTGGTCCCACAGAGGCTGTGTTTTTGTCTTAGATGTCCTCTAAATTATGACAACCCCCCCCCCCCCAAACACACACACTTAATTGGGAAAGGATATGCTAATTTTGTATAGTTTAGTTTGATGTTGTATAATTAATTCCTTAAATTTTCTTGAAATCATGCCATTATTCCAGTACTATTAATAGTAATCCTATTAGCCCATTACACTTTTTTGCTTCATCTGCTTTCCTCTCTAACCCATTCTAATTCAGAAAAAAAAACACATTCTAAATGAGCTGATCCTGTGTATAACTTCCACTGTGAAACATCTGATATAAAATGTATAAACAGAGTAGTGGAAATGTTATTACTCTGCATGACCCTGGGAAACCATAGCATGGCTATATGATGATGACTGAACAAGGCATCACCAGATTTCTGAGCAGTGCTATGTCACTTAACACTGTGTTTATCAGCAGGATGAAAGATTAAAGACAGTATAATCTTAATATTCATAGCTACCCTCTGAAATGGCTCCTCAATCATAGATAAAGTCATCAATGGAGCTTTGACCTTGTCCCCTGCTTGCCTGCCTTTTTGCACTGCTCACAGATCCTGCAGTACCCTGTTACATACCTTGCAATCCCAGGCCAATAGAAGTTTTGCATAATACAAGTCTTGGTATGCTTTATGCCCATATGACCTGCAAAAGGAATGTCATGGGCTGTGGCTAGGTGTCAGATGTTAGGCTCTGGGTACTACCAGCTGCTGTATTACCTCACCCTCTAGCCCTCTCTTAGGGGTTCAGTCTCTGTACAGAAACCCTTTTCTTCTGGTATACAGACTCTGCTTTTCCTTGAGTATCAGGTGCCTCCTTACCTACCTCCCCTCAAGCCTTGTAAGGTAGAGTCTGAAAACTGAACCTGTCTCAACTCCACTTTTGTGATCATTCCCAGCTCCCCTTCCACAGGAAGCCTAGTATCTTCCAACAGCAGTGCCTCACTGTCAACTTGGGTACTATCACACACCCCTATCCATGCAGTCACCCTGTCTATGGGAATATCAGTACCTAACAGCAGCTGTGGCTCACTTTCATACTCACTGCTACAGGGTAGCTCCCTCCCTGAAATAGTTACATCACTAGCCCCAGCTCCAGGTGCGGTGTCTATCTTGGTCTCCCTAAAGAAAAAAACAGAGCAGTAATGTCAGTAAGAGAATAGTTAAAAACCCTTCTTCAGTGTGATAAAATGGTGAGTTGAAGCACATAATATACAAACTCAAAGACACGGACAACCAATTCTAAACATTCATCAGTTAGGTTAATAAAAGGTAAAGGAATCCTTAAAGACATATACTCAAAGACTCTTAAAAAACAATGAATACAATTCACAGTTTATTTTGCTTATCTTTTAAAACAGGTTTTATGCTCACTGCAGCATTCAAACCTGGACTTTTATCTGCGTTTTACTTTAGAATCCATTTATACTCAGCAAGTTCCAGTTTATTATTTTTATCACCTCCCCTGTTACTTAAATAAACAACTTGTAACACTTTAAAAGCAAATCTATGCTCAGTTGTATTTTCTATAACATGTTTTGCTAGAACATTTAACACATTTCCCCTAATCTCAGAAATATGCTGTTATTTTCTGTTTTAACCTTCTAGTACATTTTCCTACATAGAAAGCTTGACAAACTAAGCAAGTAGAGAGATAAACCACATTCTCAGTGGTATATGTTGCAAAACAGTTGCATATAAATTTCTTACCAGTAGTTGGATGCATAAAAATCTTTGTCTTTAATATATTTACAGTTTACACAATTTAAACATGGACACATTCCTTTCTTAGAAGCACTAACAAAGCAACTAGTGTTATTAACTTCTTTATAATATAACATAATTGTTTTAAGTTTATTCTTTTCTTATACTAAAAACGTGGAACGCTACCAACCATGTATTTTATTTCAGGATGGGCACTCAAAATACTCCAATAATTTATAATTATATCTATCACTTTGTTAGTTCTGACATTATAAGTTGTAATATATCTTAAACTTACATGGTTAGATTTTATACTATGTCGCTGAACATCGCTATTATATGTATTATATTTAAAATGAAGTCTAGCTCTACCTTCACTTTCCTTCTCCAAATTAACATTTATTTTACTTAGAAGGTTTTATTCATAATTCCTTTCTCTAAAATCTTTATAGATTTCTTCTATCTGTCAATGATAAACTTCTTCACTGTTTTTAAGTCTACTATACCTTAAATATTGGCTTGTAACTATACTTTTAAAAATATGGGGTGAATGCATACTAGACCCATGTAACAGTCTATTAGCTTGGACATCTTCTGTCTGGGTCTCCTCCAGCCTACCAGACCTAAATGCCTGTCTCCAAGCCTCACTGCATGTAACTATATGCATTCAAGGTATTGTATTATCAAAATCATTCTGTATCAAGACATCTGCAGGAATATCCTGAAACACAGCTACCAGCTTGCTTCCCTTTTCACCCTCCCAGTCAAGGTGAACCATGGCCAAAGGTATTTAGAATGGGATTCCTTCTAAAACTCTGATTGGAGTGGACTAACCAAGCAAGTACTGCTCCTCTTTAGACACTGCAGGCTTCACAATATTTATGTCAGTGGCTATGTCTTTCTTAGCAGTGGCCTGTTTTTCATCCACTAAGATAGGATACAAACACGGTAATAGTTTGGCACCACTGTTGTCTCCAAACAACTTACTACTGGCACACTGTTATTCACACTTGCTGGTATCCTCAACTTTTGTTACCCACCTTGCTTCAGTGGACATTTGTATGCTACATGGCCCATCTGGTTACACAGAAAACATCTAACCCTTAATCCTGTCTATGTACCTGAACTTGTGGCTTCCCTTGTTACTGGTAGACACTGTTGCAGGTGGTTTAGGCTGTCCATCATGGGTTCCCTTATATCCATGTGTCCCCTTCTTGTGCAGTGATACCCTGCTTCCTAAGGAGAGATCTTCTTTTCTCCCCAATTCATCTGCAGAGTTACACACTCAGTCTGCCCACTAGATTCACATGTCCTCAGGCAAAGTATTAAGAGCTTGTTTCCTCACCAAAATGTCGGCCAGCCTTTTAAAAGTGGTAACCTGGCACCCACTTACCCACCTATGAAAGTAAATACTTAACTCAGCAATATAACCACATACGCTTTCATTTGCCTTGTGTCTATGTTCACAAAACATTTTTTTCTGTAAGCTTCATGTGTTAAATTATAACAGTTCCATAAACATTGTTTCACTCTATCATAGTTTAAACAATCAGTATCATATAATTTAGAAACAGCAGTCACAGCATTACCATGGAGTAAGAGGGTCTGGAACCATACCCAGAGCTCATGGTCAGCATTCTACTACTTACATTTTGTTTCAAATATATGAATAACATTATCAATGTCATCCCCCACTGATAATTGTGGAAGACATTTACTAATCTTTATTGCTTCTGGGGTCTAGTTATTTCCTTCCTTATTACCTCCATAACCCTGTTGAAGGGTCACCATTTCCCTCTCATGTTGTCGCTGCTTCACTTTTTCTTTCAGCCTTCAATTGCCACTGTCTCTCATTTTGTTAAATCTCCAAATGTCGCAGTCTCTATTTGGTCTCCAAATGTTTGGCCTCCAGTTCATGCTGACACTGCTTCTCCTTTTCTTTGGCTTCCAAACATTGTAGTCGCTCTCTTCATCTCCACATGCCATAGTCTCTCTTCTGTCTCATGTTGATGCTGCTTCTCCTTTTCTTCAGACACCAAACACCACAGTTTCTCTTTAGTTTCCAAATGTTTGGCCTCCAGTTCGTCTCTTTAACTCCAGATGGATTTTTAAGTCCTCTGAGGAAAAGGTAAACTGCCCTGTTTCTGAAAACTGCATATCCCCAACACCAGACTGGGTGTCCTTTTGCCCACTGGTCCACTCTGCAGCAGCTATTAAAGCTGAAGTACTTTCCTCTTTCGTCTAGTTAACATGCACCAGTACTTTGGCTTCATACACTTTGGCCAACTTGTTATTTGTAGGCTTACCATAATCCTCTGCTGACATCTTTGCCTGCTTTCCCTTACTAAGCTATCACAATTAAATAAAACTGTTGAGGAAATGAAAGTCTGAATGTTTAACTTGTGGCTGTTGAGAGTACACACACCTTCAGTGACAACTGCCCACAGACTACAGAAGTTCAATTAATATTCTACCTGTCTGCCACCAATATGTGATGGGCCCTCTTTAAGCAGGCCATTAATCAAGGAGCCTAAATCCTCACCACTGATGCCAGTGAGAGACTGTCTCTAAGAACAGGAATGGATTTACACAGTATTTTCAAATGCAGATCTTTGTATCAAGCATAAATTCCCAAAAGGGCAGTTCCAAGTGACTGACACACCCACACCTGGGTAATTGATTTTCAAACACACACACACACACACACACACACACACACACACACACACACACACACACACACTCACACACACACACACACACACACACCTGGGAAAGGCTGGCACAGATTTACTAGCTGTGCCCCCTATGCCCAGGCAATAAGGTAATGATGCTCCCAACAGCCAATCACTGTCAGGCTCTTACAATGATATCCAATTATACTGAGTAAAATCAATATTAACATAAATGGTAGAGTGTAACCCAAGCAGCAAGGCTTTTTAGAGTGGCCATAGTGTCACTATCATAAGGACAAGTTCTCTCAAGATGTTGAAAGTAATCTCTAAAAGACCAGCCACAATAAAAGATATAAAATATGTAATAATAAATAATAAAACAGAAAACATGAAATATTAAATATTTAAGTGCAATAAATATCAGAGTTTCAATCATAGGAGAAATAAAAATAACACAGTTGGACAGATTCAAGCAGATGCAGAGAAGCAATACTTAACTACTTAGCACTATAATTCCTGGCTCTCTAAAAAATAACTGCTCCCCTGTCTAACTTAATTAATACAGCAGGGCAAAATTAGATGAGGAGTTCATAAGGCAAGGTGATGTTCTTTCCACTTAACACTGATCGAACTGAATTGAACTGTGGTAATTATCATAGATTTTTATATCAGGTTCCAAAGAAAACTAAGCAAGCTGATCTGTGAGTTCCATCCTCTCAGTGCTGGTTATAGAATGACATCACATTTGATCACATGACTCTGGTAGAGAACAGCCTCTGAGCTTTTCTAAGATCTGTTCCAGAATTTGAAAATTATAGAATATTTTGTTTAAATTTAAACATTTAATCAGTTATAATAACACAGTTAATACATTTTAATTTGAGCATCTGAACAAATCAGTGTGATAGTCAAATGACAGAAAACTATTTACAAAACTATTTAAAAAACTTCCTCTAACTATGCTGGCATATGTTACACATGCACTACTCTAGTCTCCCTGTCACAGATGGCAATAACTCACATCTTCATACCTTACATAAATACACACCTGCATCTGCCTTACATACTTGTGTCAATCCTAAAAAAAAAATCCCTTCAGATATCCGAGACAAATCAATGTACATTAAATTTGCAAGCTGCTTGTCTACTAAAAAGTCTGTAACATTAACAACATCCCATGCAAACAATGTGTTGTTATGTCTGTACCATTGATACTCTACTAGAGTTAAAGAAACATAAAACAAAACAGTAAGCTGTGAAGATTTTATTTTCTGGCACATAACATGTTTCACAGTCACTTGCAGTCTTCAACTGTAATTATTCTGCTTGTATTCCAGTTGTTAGAATAGGTGAATGGACCATCTCAGACCTTGCAAAATGCATATTCAAAGCAACAATACCAGAGTGAACCCTACACTCCATTGTCCCAAGTCACTACTGAGGTATTAGAGAGGCCTCCCTAGAGTCCCAAAGTTCTTTGATGAATCACTTGTACATTTAGGTCCCCCCTCCATCTCCTGTGCAATGCTGGATGGCTGATGTCAAAAAGTATGCATTAAAAAAAACATGTTGGCAATTATCACAAAATCCAAAGTTGGAAATGTGTTCTGTGTCACAATCTGCAAAGTACAAAAAGCAGTTTCACTTTCTTAACTTTACATCTGCATTTTTAACAAGCTTTAGTTTATCAAAATGCACAATTTTAAGCTTCCTATCTCTGCAATTCTTGTCACTTTTGTTCATACCTCTCAACCTGGAAACATCAACAATCTGAACAAAGGCCACAAATCTGGACAGTGATTAACATAAAATTTGTATACATAATCATGTAACCCTGCCCACTCAGATGGAATTGTGGGATACCAACATGAAGCTTGAGGTCTATAAATAATAATAAATGGCAAACATTTGAATTTCAGACTTCATATCCCTAAGAAAATGCATAATTATGCATTCCTGATATTCTAGCAACTATCTGAGTTTACAGGAGTAATATTTAAACTCTGGCCCTATTTTTGAGCCTTTATCCCATCATTATGTTTGGCTTTCTCTGCTGAATATGATTGTTTGACTGTTAGAACGTTTTCTGAGTCACATCAGGATAGTGCATGTTTATTTGTCTATTTTTTTGTGCAATGTTTCTGCTTCTTAATTGTGTCCTTAAGCTTGAACTGTGTAACTTTCACTTTTTTCTTTATAAACATTTGGTAGTAATGTGGCTAGTGATACAAAGAAACGTTTGGGTTGCAGAGTTTGCAGGGATGTATTAAACTTGATTAATACCATCGGTGCAAATATTTTATGCAAGCAATTCCCAAACAATTATGTATATTACAAAGATCCAAGGCAGTGACCCCTCACCACTATACATAGAGGTCTCTTAAAGTGATTTGCCGAATAAGGCCTCTGTAAGTCATTGCCACTGCATATGCTCATTTAACGCTGAAACAGTCACAGACATGCTGGCAAGTTTGCTGTGTGGACTTTCTGTGTGTGTTTGGGTTCCTGCTGATTGGCTTGCAGATACCAAGCCCTTAGAGTTCATCAGCATACACTTACAGTGGGTTTGCTGGTTAGCTGTCTCTGCTGGCCTGCAGTGGGGTGTTAACCATCTCCTTGCTTGGCTGCATCTTAAATGAGCTAAGGGATTTTCTTTCAGTGGCTGCAGATTCTTGGAAGGCATCCCTGACCTCCGGAATAGATTTAGACAGAGCATTTATCCTCCCACTGTAGCCTGTGATTATTTAGACTTGAATCAAAGAATGCAAAATACAAGTATCTAGGAAATAAATCCAGTGGGACTTAACAATTAAAACAGTAGTAAAAGAAAAATGCTCTGAAACCATGAGTAGCTGTAGTGCAATAAATAGTTACTGTTACTCGTGGTTCCCGAGCATTTTGTAATTTTTTTTTTAGTATTATTTAGACTAAGATCTCAAGCTTGCATTGCAGCGTGTGTGCTACTTTAGGATGTGGGCTGCCAGCTGCAATATTCTAAATGATGAGAATGAAGGAGGATTGCTGGGTTTGAATTTTCTAAGCATGAGCGGTTTTCATGTGGATGATTTTATTGCAGACTGGGTAGGAGGTCAGCAATAATGTATTTTAGAGACTGTATGACAACTTAGCTACAGTAGACTAAAATTAACTTATGTCACAGAGTACTCTACCAGAATATAGGGCATATGTAAGAGCCCATAGAGTGTTTATGGGAGCAGCTGATTATGCATAGACACCTGGCTTGGAGTTAAGTAAAATGTTACACCGTGCATACATGTAGTTTTACTTGTGTACAGGATCCAAAGCAATGACATTTACAGCTGGAAGTACAATAAACAAACCAATCAGGGTTCCTTACAAATGTTGTGGTAATTACTGGACTTCTATAATTTTACCTGTTATGAATGTCTCATTTTGACACATGTCAATCATCATACACAAAACAACAAGAATGCTGCAAAGGCTAAATTCTGAATATATTAAAATAAAAACTAAACTAAGTAAAACAACAAAAAATGGACTAAAAGTAAAAACATATTACCATGAATGGTAGGTAATGTTTCAGGTCACATTTTTGGATCCATAAGAAAAAATAAAATTGCTAATGCAGTATTACATACAGCGACAGTAATTATATATAATATCACTACATCAAAAACATATAGAAATGCATACACAATAACTAATTAGAATTTCTTAAGCAAAACAACAGCATGCAAAGATTTATCACAGGTAACTCTTTACTCAAATTTTAGTTTATGGTACACTGTTTATTTTTGCGGTAGCATCAGTTAAATCCATTTACAGCTATACTATTCTACATTTCTAAATGCAGCTCTTACTTGTCGTACTGAAATCCAGTAAATTGCTCAGTTCTTTGTCCAGCCCTATGACAGACATTCTCTGTTGGTGATGCATTTAGCAAAATCAAATAAACCTAAAATCATTCATGGTCACAATCAGAATACATCACCACCACCCATGGTTTGAAACTCCTGCCCCAGTCTTTGAGTCTAATAGGCAGACAGGCACTGACTCATGAAGCTGATAAATAAAAATAAAGAAAACAATTGGGAATTGAAGGAGCCACTCAGAAATCTGTGGCACCCCATTATTTTGCCCTCAAAACCAGTAAATACCGAGGAATTTGGTACATTTGAGAGGTATGCTTCTCTTGATTTGATAGACCAGAGTCCGAGGCCCTACAAGTTTGACTATAGTATATGGTCTTCCCAGTTTGAGGCAAAGCAGCCCCAAACACAAATCACTTCAGCATTACTTGTTGACCCTGCTATAGCTGTACAAACTTCTTGTACATCCTGCCTCATGGGATAAACTCATGTTGTTGATGGACCATTAACTCTAAAGGTAAGATTCCTGATTTGACATTGGGTAGCACCCTTCTTCCCAGCAAAATAGCCAGCCAATGAATGACCCAACTAGGCCTCATCTCTATATATGCTTAAGTAAGCCTCTCCTTAATGGTTCTATTCATTCTTTCTACCATTCCCTTTGACTGTGGGTGATTTGGAACACAAAATCTCTGCTGTATTCCTAATAAATTACAGCAGTGAGCAGATCTGTAGACTTCAGTAACAAGATTTTATTTAAAAAATGCTACAGAATGTACAATAGTGCACTCAGATGAAAATGAGTGAGAAATAAATTGTGCAAATGTACAGAATTTGAAGAACTGGTTATGACAGGAACATGCAGATTTATGTGTTAAAGATAAAATAAATTCCAGTTCAGCTGCCACAGCTGAAGTAAAGGCAGTCAAGTTGCTACATTTTCAGAAACAATCTTATTCTCAGAAAAGCTAAGACAGACTGAGACAATGCAGAATAAGGCCTAAACTTGGTAAGAGCTGTGGTGCACAAGTCATGTAGCTAGAGAAAGACAAGCCTTCAATGTTTGTTTAAATGTGTTTCAGTTATATAAATTCTTTAAAGTAAAAATGTATATACAACAGATGTGCCCTTATGTCGATTAGAGTTAAAGCAAGTATGCGAAACTGGAAATTCACCCTGGTTTGGACAATTGGATGGGAAGCT
The DNA here is from genome assembly GCF_019279795.1 of Protopterus annectens. Lineage (NCBI taxonomy): Eukaryota > Metazoa > Chordata > Ceratodontiformes > Protopteridae > Protopterus > Protopterus annectens. The sequence goes on along the minus strand of NC_056727.1, from coordinate 1,157,235,553 downwards.
GTGTTTTCAGACAATTGTATGATAATACTCATTTTCAGTTTATGTTTTTATCTGTGTTCAAATGATACTGACAGAAAAAGGTATTCCTTTACTAATAGCTTAGTTTCCAGAATAACATTTACCAGATTTCAGTTTATGCTTTCATATGTATTCAAAGATTCATAGGTTCATAGGTGTTTACTAGGCTAATGACCACCATGGCCTTTTTAAGCCTAGCCTTGCATCCCAAATCTCAGACAAGTTCTGATACCCTTGGTAAGTGTAAGCATGGGCCTGGGAGATGAACCATTTACAGGTTACCTGTGTCCATTAGCAACATAGGTGCCAAACCAGGGATGAATTTCCAGCTTCCCATCCAATTGTCCAAACCAGGGTGAATTTCCAGTTTCGCATCCAATTGTCCAAGTTGCACTTCAAATGATACTATCAGAAAAAAAAGGTATTCCTCTAGTGATGGTTTAGTTTCCAGAATATAAGATTAACCAGATTTCAGTTTATGCTTTTATCTGTGCTCAGGCAACACTGGCAGAAAAGGTATTCCTTTATGATTAGTTAGGCTAGTTCATTTGGAATGATATGCAGAAAGTCATTGCAGTACAGAGACTCGAGTATGAGTACAGAAATCAGGTCAAACATCCAGCATTCCAGAACATTAAGTATACTGAGGCAGAAAGGAATGTGAAGAATATACAGACTATTTCAGTTTATGAGCACTGTTATTGGAGACAGTATTCGGATATTGTTGACATTTGCTTCCACTCTACATAATAAAACATTCTTAACTGAACTACATTGTGTGCAGACTTTATTCTGAAGATTTGGCCCATTAAGGAGAGACTTGCACTTGTTCAGCACAGGTTTGGGTAATTAACATATAAAGACACTCATCCCAGTTTCATTCTAGTTTCTTTCAGTTATATACTGTTAATTCCAGTATCCTACAGTCATATCAATTCTTACATTTTCATTTCTGCTATGGACCAATAATTGGGGTGATTTTACTTCAACCACTTTCTTACAGCATGTCCTCATTGGATATTTGAAACTGTGAATGCGGTAACATGGAAAAAATCTGTGTGTGACCCCACCCTCTCTCTCACACATACAGAAACATTCTCTTTCTCTGCACACCCACCTCTGACATTTTGTCAAAATGCCACAATCAGTAGAACTTCATCACTGATTTACTTGCTCATAATGTCTTTGTCTTCTCATTGACTATATAGTCTCTGTATGCTTTATGTCAAAGGGCCCCTTCTGTATAAAACTTATTTCATTTAATGTAGACATTATACAAAAGGAGTATGCCAAAGCATTTTGAAGTTAGAGCCATTTATATGCATGGAACATAAATATTCCAGAATAGTCAATTGTATGGGAGATGCACTTGAAAATAGACACTAGCAAAGAGTCTAGTACTGGAAACTTTACATTGTATGTTGACTAGACCCAGTGTCTAGTTGTTACTTCTTCTCTTTAAGGTCCCCTGGGCTCTGGGGAAATCTCTCCAGTATTTTCTAGGCTGATGTTTTATAAGATGGCTCAATGTCCTTAAAGTAATTTAGCCAAACTTTAAAGCATCTTTATTTTTACTGCATTTGATACCCAGATATATTTTAAATGCAGAGGTTTATAAGGCGTCCCATAAATGAGAGAGAAAGAGAGAGACAAAGACATGTAGCAGCCATACCATAATTTTTATTCAACTGATTGTTGTCGTACAATATAGATTTAACTGTTTTTGCATGAGAGCAAAGCATTTGAGATAAACAAAACGTCTTTATGTAGAAATGTAATCTGTAATGTACTCCATTTCCAATAGAACAGTGCATTTGGTTTTAATTTTTCAGAAACAGACATTTTGGCTTTTAATTCCTAGTTGAAAATATTGCTAGCAAACAAATGAAGCTGTTTACTGAAGCACAAAGCACAAAATATAACAGCTTGTATACATCTTTAATAATGAAAGTCTGTGACGACAGTAAATGATTATTCCATTTCCTAATTTTCCTGGCATGAAACTAAAACAGAAATCAATACCAGAAAAGAATATAAACAAACAAAAAGGGCAATAATTCATTAAAATAAAATCTAAGAAATTATATGCAGTCAGCATGGAGAACATGACATTTTAGCAGTGCTTTTGATATTCAAGTTATTCTCGCTTCTTTAAGCTCTTGTTTTACTTCATTATGGGAATACAGACAAATGACTTCATCTCCTTTCTTGCAGCACTCAGTGAAGTATATTACTTTACTGCAATCAAGCATGCTTCCTTTAGCAAATATCTGCATTCCAGTCATCTAAACAATGGATGAGCAAAAGCTGTTTGTTTCAGTCACACTCCTGAATAGAAGCATTTGTGTTGGTAATATTGACAGCTGTATAATGTAAGTTTATTCATTTCAGCACTTTACCTCATTGGTATTCTTTTTCAAATGGTGACTATCACCAGAATAAATATCTGCTACAAGAAATGTTGTTGCTATATCTATATCTATAACTACACAGATAGATAGATAGATAGATAGATAGATAGATAGATAGATAGATATTTGCATATATACAGAGAGAGAGAACAAAATAAATTAATGCAGTTAAGACCTTCAGCATTTATAAGAAAAGTCTTGCTTGCTTAAATAAGTACATGTAAGACAGGGTCTTACAAACAAAATTCTGCCTTATGTCTCTAAAACACAGAACTGGTACCTTTAGTTCAGCCTTATATTGTTAGGAAGTAGTCTCTATTAATACATCTATCTGGACTACTTCATCAGGACCATTTTCCACCATCTTCTCCAAGGTTGTTCTTTACTTTGGTCAATTCTTTTTCCTGGAAGCAGTGTTCTCATTACTGACTTCTATTCACCAAGACACTCACTCTCTGTCTATACTTTTCACAGCCCTCTTTTTATATTATCTCTGGATGAAACTTCAACAAACATACCCTTATTAGTAAAGGCAGATTGCTCTCTTTTCTTTAAGTGAGAGATGAAGTATGAAAAAAACACATTTAAAGAAAACATCACTCTACTTAAACATTTATTTCCCATAAATGTTATTTACCCTACAATGCACACATGTACACATTTTTATTACAAACATTATTTGAGCCTCTATAATTACATTTTTTGCCACTTTTTACTTTTCTATTTAGTGAGAACCACATTGCTAAGATGTAACTGACTCGCTTAGAGCTGTGAGATGCATGCCTAATGGAGGGTCTGTGTACCTGAAACAGGCCATCTGCTTTTGGTGAGTGAATCCAAGCCACTGTAACACTCTACCTTTGAATCACTACAGTCTGCTTAGTGCATTCAAAACATTTGCTCTGTCCATCCTGTCTAAAAGCCCATGCAGTCTCTGCTCTGAGGCACTGTAATCTTTCAGAATGCTACATTACTTCCCACAATGTCCAACAGCTCACACTTTTTGCCTCAGCCTCTGGAACTGACACTATGGCATTGATGCACTCACTCTGTGACCCCCACTGTTGTGTGTGCTTTAAAATGTTTTCTCATTATTTGCTGTATGGCCTTTTTTAGGCCACTAGCATTCTGCAGGGTTATTAAGTTCACATTTTAATTTAGACTACTCAAGCCACTATTTTGAACTTGATTTATTTTATTAAGCAGTTTTGAAGGTAATTTCTTTCACCCTTACAGAAACTTCATTATTTTTCAGTCAAATTGTTTAGAAAAGATGTCATTTACCTAAGCGGCAGGCAGGTTAGTTTTCTTTCTTTAGACAATTAACTGTTTGTTGTTGATCTAACCACAGAAGTTTGTGTTTCTTTCCATAGTTTCAGGATGGTAATATTGTGTGTCTTCTCTGTTTTTTTTTTCTACTGTTCTCTCCAAAGTAGGAGTTTATCTCGTTTATTTTCTCTATTACCTTAAAAGGACTCAGCCATTTCACATGCTAAGTGAATCAAAACTAACACCTGTCATCCATGTTTAAATTCCTTAGTCCACATCTTTCTATTTTACATCCTTTTGGGTGTATCTATGCTACTTTTAATTTTACTTGCTAAGACTACCCTTCCTCCTTGAAAATGAGGTCTTCTCTAGCCCTTTGGAAAGTTGACAAGCATTTCTGGTTACAGAAATTTTTCAGCTGCACATTTAGCTAAAACAGGTATTCTCTCTGCGTTGGAACTTCCAGCTTCTGCTTTACTGCCTACAGTTGCATGAAAATGTCTGCCTTGTTTTGTAGTACAATAAATCCCTTCTTCCACAGAGAATGCTGCCCATATATTCTGCATGTTATACTGCAGATTACTACTATTATACATTGAACACTTGCTTGCATGAAGAGTTTCTAGATCATGTTTACTAGCATCACTACATATTCTGTCTAAAGTGCTTTACTTCATGGTGTCTGCCTTTCTTTTACTGTTTATTTGTGTCACTACATTTACTTCACTGTATTGTTCAAGAACACCAACTGCTGCATATGAACTTATTTTTATTTTGCCCAGTAGAGCTACTTTTTTACACTCACCCCACTCTCATTTTATGCTTTATTTGCATACTTTATAATACATGTTTCTTGCTGTCCAGCAAAAATTTTAGAATTTGAAATAAGCATTAGAGGCTTTTCCTTTGATACTTCCTTTTTTGACCCCACAGATGCTGCAGTGTAATAGTGGAGCATCCACACGGCCTAAAATGTATATATGTTTCATGTCAAACTGTCTTGTTTTATTATAAGTGCATTGTGGATGCTTCTTTCTTCATGCTACACTACATGTCATTTAAAATTTGTAGGTTAGATCCATTACATGATGCAGGCCTATTATTCATTTTGTATACCTGAATTTTCTGTTTTATACCACTTTATTTCAACTTCACTAACATAAAAATATAAACAACAGGTGACAGGAACTTTAACACAATGCATCAATATTGTACAGCATTATCACTTACTAGTTCACTAATTGCATCTCATGTCAACTATTATAATTTTTCATTGTGTCATGGCTATATTTCATCTAATCATCACTCTCCCTTGGTTTCCACATTTCCATATGTCCTGTTCTCAATTTATTATTCCATTTACACATTTAAATATATGATCATATAAACTTACTCTTAACCCCTCTTTTCTAACTTTGCAGTGTTTAAATGTATTGGTCCCATAGGCTCTATTTGCATACTAGCAACTTTTCTCCTTTCCCCTGAGGAATCTTATTTTCCCTTCTCTTACTGAATTCATTATTATTAGTACATTTTCTTGTTTTCTATCTCCTAGTAATAGCAGTCTCTTCTGCTAAGATTATCCACATTAGTTACATCACTTCCCTGTTCAGACATGCATGTTCACATAGAAATTGCCAATGCTTTCTAAGAAGCCCCTGTTTACATTCTATCAGTTCCAGTTTATCCCCAATGATGACCCATCGGTCTTCTAATCTTCCATTCAGTCAGTCAGATTCTGATTTGCTACTACAATATTTTACTGAGACAACATAAGATATCTGCCTTTCCTGTGTCTTGGACAAAAGATTTAAATCTATTTAAAACCAAGCTACAATATCTTACTGCAGGCTTACCTACTCTGTGTACCAAATCACTTTGCAACTCAAAGTATAAACAAGACCTTTAAAAATTTCCAGCTATCTCTGCTATAACTTTAGTTATATTTTACCTTGATCTTCTCATACTATTTTTGTTTTCTCCCATTCTTAAAACTTAACATTTTAAGTTAAGCCATTTCTGGAGTGTCTGCATATCACTCCTCTCACTTATTATGAAGAACATCCCTCATTTTGAGTCTTACAAAGTTCATGTTCCACACTGCCACACATTGGAAGTTACTGATATTTTTCCCCAAATCACACATGCCTGATAAAGTACATTTCTAAATCTTTTCACTATACTAAACAAAACTGAAACTGAAGTAGTCTCCCATACAAAACAACTTGGAGTGATTATAGATGATAACATTAAATTTGACCTGCATGTTCAAAATAACATAAAAAAGACTCACAATAAATGAAGAATACTCTACAGGCATTAACATTTCTTTAGCAACACCACCAAAACCAGCTTTACTGCTACTTACCATCTCATTCTTATAGAGTGCATCCATCCTAAACAACCTTTTGGCTACAGTTAAATGTAAGCTGGAGGCATGCTACAATAAGGCTGCAAAATTTGCCACCAACAAACTATACCACAACCACCACTATATTGCCCTTAAGGCTTTGAATTGGTTCAAGCTGCCTCAGCACTTAGATTGCATAAAGCTTATCTCCACACAAAACTTTATACACAAACCCGATGACTGCCCTGCTTTTACTCCTATTCCCCATTGCTATCACTCTAATAACTACTTTGATATACTGAACATCTTCTCAGCATATATAAACCCCAGAAATCCTCTGTCCCAAGTGTCTACTCATACTCTTGTCACTTTTTGTTGTTGTGTCTTTCAGCTTTTCCCGGTTAGGGGTCACCACAGCAGAACTCCGGTCCGCTAATGATTGGTAGTTGATTTTTACATGCATAGTTACCAGCCCTGATGCACAACCTTCAATGAAGGTAAGCCCATTCATGCACATCTCCATGCAGAAGACGCTCTAGCTGAGAATCGAACTGGACAGCATCTTACTATGAGGCGACAACGCTACCACAGCACCACCACCGCGGGTACTCTGTCATTAAATATGGAATTCTATCCCTCTGCAAATTGGATCTATCTCTAACCTCTCCAATTTCAAACTATCATTAAAAGATTACCTAAATAAACCTGACTCTGTTCCTGCGCTACCCCAGGCTGAACTAGCCCCTCTGCTCCTGAACTCCCCAGGCTGAACTATAACCCCCCTCCTTCTACCACTGACAGAGTTTTATTACATTCAGAGAGAAGAAATTAGTAAAATCTATTCATAGAGAAATAAATATATTTTTTTTGCAGAGGCATTGTTATCAAGTCATCTCTGTTCCAAAGAGTGTACTCAGTGTGTTTATTGTCATCTGTATAAACTACAACTTGTGAATGCTTTATCTATTGATAATGTTCTTTTTCACCTTGTTATAACTGTCCAGTATTTGCACTGTGTAGGTAGAGGTATGTATGAATAGAAGCTGAATTTTTACTTTGTTACTATGTTATTTTTCTGTATTAGGCTTTGTAGCAACTATATTTAACTATAACCATATTATATCAATGTGGAGGTTTTCTTCCCTGGCTTCCTCTGAAAATGGGATATTGCCCCTATCAGACTTTCCCAGTAAACAAACATCAAATAAATAAATAAATAAATAAAGAAATAAATAAATAAAAGGGTCTGCCTCGCATTTTTAATTTTTTTAACAACTATCTGGTAGATAATATTGGATTATATCAATTCATCAAAAGTACATGTTATGACCCTTCTGTGAGGTTCCAAAATGATGTTGTTAGAAAAGATACCAAATTTTGCCTATTCGTTCCAGCTTATGAGAGGAAATGTTTCACATTTTGGAGGTGGAAGGTTGGGAACTGTGTCTTTTGGTCGATGCATAATACGTAGTAGGTACTGCCTCCTCAAATACCAACACAGGCATCTATGTCTCAGTGCCTCAATCTTCTACAAGAAAAGTCAGTTCATGCAAGTATGAGCTTTTTGCTTTGTCCACTTTGTCTTACTCCTGATATTTACTTTCTTTATGATCTTGATGCATAGAAAAGTCTTCCATTAGCTTAATGCTCCTATATTTTGACTCAAGCAAAATATCTGTTTGGCAGTGTAAAGGTTATTTTGTCCCTTAGCAAATAGCATTTTTTCCTTTATATTTTATGTTGCTCTCTCTCTATGTTACAGTGAATGCACACCACCACTGACATTTTTTTTTTCCTTCTCTAGGTTGTTCTACTTTTTGCAAGGCATGCATGTTTTAATGCCAGCAATTTGTATGGCATAAATTAACATATTTCCATCATGCGTGTGTTAAAAAAGAGAACTACCAAATTATTGACACTTATACAAACACACTATTCCTTTGATGTGTTTTAGGCTTGACATTGATTGCTTTAAATGTACATGTTTCTAACATGCAACATTAAATCTGATACATTGCTCATATGCTGTAATTCGATTTTTAGTATTGGAGGAAGTTGTCACTGTAGAATACTTTATTCTGATGAAGTTATTTTTCTTGGATAAATGAGCTAAACAAATTTCTGTACTTGACTTGTGCATCTGTTTCTGCTGGTGTTACACTCTGAACCTTCTGGGAATCTCATTTTTTTTTGTTTTATCACTTGGTGCTTGTTTTGTTAGTTAGAATTCAATATGTTACACAACTGTGACCTCTTCATTTTGTTATGAAAAAATGCCCAGTTATAAATATTTTATTTATTTATTTATGTATTTATTTATTTTATTTTACATTTGTTGACTGAATGGATACATATCCATTTACAGAGGAGGCCCGGGGAGAAAAGTTCCAATACTACAGATAAACCTTTATACAATACAAGAAAGAAAGACATAATTTACAGGGTGTGTCAGTATTGCCTTCACAGAAGACTAGAAAGATTTTCGATCTATCATAATTAAAAACAAGTAAGGTTATGCACTATCAGTTATGAGCGAAATTAGTTATTTCATACAGTGTAATTTAGAACATGTTAGGAAAAAAAGGAGCTTGTGGCTATGATATCGTCTCCACCTCTGACAATCATGGTTTTTAAATTTATTTATCACAGCTTTAGTAATCTATCCTCTCTGTGTTTATGAATGCCAAATGTGGTTCTCCATCTGACTAATCAGATAAGATCCTGGTCCAGTCAGCTCAATCCTAGATCTCCATGTAGGTATACCATTAGAAGATGACAAGATATGACCAAAGGATCTTGTCTTGTAACCTGTTTAATGGTCTGACCTGTTAACAAGCTGTTTTCTGTGGTTATTTACTGATATAGGATTTGACTCTTTCCATCTCCATTTTCATAATGCATGGGTCTCAGCAAGTCACATGACCAGACAGTGACCCTGGGTCACCACTGAAAAGCACATTTGTCGCCAGTGGATTTTGTCAGACAACAAATAAATAAAGTAAAAATTTTGGAACAGGTCTTGGGGTAGCCATCAAGTTGCTTCTGGTGAACATCCATTTGGGCTACAGCCACAGTGGTCTATAGCACCTACTCGATTGTGGATAGCACATCACAGAGATCCACACACAGGTTTTAAAATTAAAAAAATAAATTTTCATCACAAAACAAAATACTTCCCACACCCATTTTTGAGGACCTTGCATTCAGATTGTCATTGGAAGGTCATTGGATTGTTGCAATAACTACTGGTACTAAGAATTGCCCACCTGAATCTACCAGTATGGAAAATTAATGGAATTCAGACCAGCATTTTTTTTTATAATAATAGTGCAGTTTGGTATAAACAAGAGCAGATAAGGCAATTTCATCAAAACACAATACATTGTTGTGATTTTAACTAAAACCCAAAACAGACCTTTTAGTTTAATCTTATATTGTTAGCAAAAAGTCTTTGATAGTAGCGCTATCTAAATTCTTTCTGACAAGAATATTTTTGCAGCTTATTCTCCAAGGTTGTTCTTCACTTTTGTTGAATGTTTCTTCTAGAGCCACTTCTCTGAATACTAATTTTACCAAGGGCAACTACACAGTTCCACTGATTTTTGAGCCTTAATTTTATATTATCTTTCAATATTCATTGAATAAATCTATTTTTACTAGTACAGAGTGGTTCCTATCTACTCTTAATGCAACATGTGCAAAGAAACACTGACTAAATTTAAAGAAACAGTACTCTGTTTACATATTTCGGGTTTCATTTTTGTTTATTTTTTATGTTTGTGATTAGAGACAACTGCAAAATTCTGATACTGCATACATACACACATACACACACACACACACACACACACACACACACGCGCGCACACACACACACACACACACACACACACACACACACACACACATATATATATATATATATATATATATATATATATATATATATATATATATATAAACAAAACAATACCCAGGACAGAAGGTATCAAAGGCACAAATCAAGCAATACAAAAGTTCCAACGATAAATCCACTGGTTTAAAAACACACTTCTTGTTAGTTGATGCAAAGGTTTAATGGACGTAAGCGCTTTCACGGTAAAACCGCTTCCTCAGACGTAACAGTAAACAAGCAAATCAGACTGTTTTTAAAATGCAGACTTGCGCAATAGTGTCACAGAAAATCCATTTCACTTAAAGGTATAAAACATACAACACATAAAATAACCTAACCATTCACCCGTATATTTAATACAGCAGTGTTGTATAAACCTATGATTATCTTATATTAAATATTTAATGCTTTAAAGACACTGATTAAAACATACATGAATCTAAATTTAAAAGTCATGCACATCGCTATTCCTACGATGGTGTGTAAATATAGCAAATGTGTATGAAATAAATAAATAGAATGTATGGAATACTGATAAAAACATCTAAATACAAAGAGATTAAACAGTATAAATATTCACATAAATGGTACACAGTGTATACAGTGGTATAAATACCCTATAGATGTGATGTTTATCTAAGGGGTCTAGATCTAAGTACAGGCTTTAATGGTACATTTTCATTAAGTCCTTTACCACAGTGTGCAGATAGACGAAGGATCCATCTAGTTTCAGATTCCTCCGTGAGGTTGGTGATGTCTCCACCCCTCACGGAAGGGATCTGTACATGTAATACCTGGAACATGAAGATGTGCCCTGTTCCCTCTAGCAGCATGTGTTTGGCTGGGGCACTATACATCTCCTTCCTACTGAAACAATAATAGTGGTCCCTAACTCTCTCTCGTAGGCTCCTGTTGGTCTTTCCAACATAGAATGCAAAACAGGCCCTGCAATACGCTACATATACTATATTTCTGGTATTACAGTCAGCCTTGCACCTTAGTTCCCATAGTTTACCATTATTTGGGTTCCTAAAGAACCTTGATGTATCGATATATATGCATTGAATACATCTTCCACATTTCTTAGTCCCAAACTCAAGTGGAGAGGGAATATCAGGACTAGTCAACCTGGGAAAACATAGGTGTTGTTTCAGACTCATCAGGTTAGTATAGGTATACTTCGGACAGTTCCCTACTACCTTCCTAGTATCCTCATCGGATACCATTATATTCCAATTGTGCATGATAATCTGTTGTACACTGTTGATGTTCTTTCCATAGGGTAAAACCATGGGTAGTCTGTTATCAATCTCTGACTTCTTATCATGGGAACCACCACAATTCGAGAAATAGGGATGACCTCTACTGTTTCTTAACTTAGCAACCCTATTGCTTGTATGCTCTACATTTAATCTAGAATAGCCCCTTGCACAAAAATTGTTGCCAAGGTTCTCAAGTTCCTTCTCAAAAATTGTTTGGTCAGAACAAAGACGAGACACTCTCAGGGCTTGCCCTTTCACTATGTTGTCAAATATTCCAGGGGGATGCATACTGGTTGTGGACAAAAATGAAGCCCTGTAGCATTCTTTTCTATATAATTTGGTTTTAAGAATACAATTGTCTCTATACACTGTAACATCAAGATAGTTAATACTAGTCTCAGAACTTTCAAGTGTAAAACGCAGAAAACCATTCATGCTGTTTAAACAATTCACAAAAGTGGTCAGTGACTCAGCTGTGCCAGCCCAAAGGAGAAAGAGGTCGTCCACAAACCTTCGGTAGAAGGCAATATGTGGACAAGGTGTTATGGCCTCTCTCTCCCAAGCAGCCATAACCAAATTGGCATATGAGTTGGCACAGCTGGTACCCATCGCTACCCCAACAACCTGCTTTCTTTAGGAACCCAAATAATGGTAAATTATGGGAACTAAGGTGCAAGGCTGACTGTAATACCAGAAATATAGTATATGTAGCGTATTGTAGGGCCTGTTTTGCATTTTATGTTGGAAAGACCAACAGGAGCCTACGAGAGAGAGTTAGGGACCACTATTATTGTTTCAGTAGGAAGGAGATGTATAGTGCCCCAGCCAAACACATGCTGCTAGAGGGAACAGGGCACATCTTCATGTTCCAGGTATTACATGTACAGATCCCTTCCGTGAGGGGTGGAGACATCACCAACCTCACGGAGGAATCTGAAACTAGATGGATCCTTCGTCTATCTGCACACTGTGGTAAAGGACTTAATGAAAATGTACCATTAAAGCCTGTACTTAGATCTAGACCCCTTAGATAAACATCACATCTATAGGGTATTTATACCACTGTATATACTGTGTACCATCTATGTGAATATTTATACTGTTTAATCTCTTTTTGTATTTAGATGTTTTTATTCAGTATTTCATACATCTTGTTTTATTCATCCACTTCATACACATTTGCTATATTTATACATTATCGTAGGAATAGCGATGTGCATGATTTTTAAATTTAGATTTATGTATGTTTTAATCAGCGTCTTCAAAGCATTAAATATTAAATATAAGACAATCATAGGTTTATACAACACCGCTGCATTAAGTATACGGGTGAATGGCTAGGTTATTTTACATGTTATATGTTTTATGCCTTTAAGTGAGATGGATTTTTTGTGATACCATTGCGCATGTCTGTATTTTAAAAACAGTTTGATTTGCCTGTTTACTGTTACGTCTGAGGAAGCGGTTTTACCGTGAAAGCGCTTACGTTCATTAAACCTTTGCATCAACCTACAAGAGTGTGTTTTTGAACCAGTGGATTTATCGTTGGAACTTCTGTTTTGCTTGATTTGTGCCTTTGATACCTTCTGTCCTGGGTACTGTTTTGTTTATTTCTTCAGGGCTTGGTTACGTTTTTCGGTATATATATATATATATATATACATACACATGAATACATACATACACACACACATATATATATATATATATATATATCTGTCTATCTGTATATAAATATATATATATATATATATATATATATATATATATATATATAGAGAGAGAGAGAGAGAGAGAGATGTAGGCAAAGATATATGTACATCTAAATTATATATATATATATATATATATATATATATATATACATATATACATATGTGTGTGTGTGTGTGTGTGTGTGTGAGTGTGTGTATAGGTGTACTAAATAAACATGAAACACCCAGATCTCAGCACTTCTAAAGTCAGCAGAAAATAAAAAAAATTATTCCTATAGCACTTCATGTGCTATGAGAAACAACCTTGAAACATGCAACTTTAAAACATTGTTTTTTTACAGGGTGGCAAGCTCTCCCTGCACTTCACTTGTGGGGGGGGGGGTGCCTCCCACACCATCTGGTAATTATATATTCCATCTCTCAGATCACACAATACCAATGAAAGAGCATATCCTTCAAAATGTGGTAATCTCACATGCATACCTGTCAGCCTCTTAGAGTAATAAATCTGGACAAAGACCATCAAAATGGGGCGACAAAGGCCAAAAATAAGTACATATTTTAAATATTGCTCTTGTGAACTTAGAAGGCTGATAGAGTAAAAGGGCTTGTGTTAATATATATTTCCTGAAGAATGTGAAGTCTGAAACTCAAATGTATGTCATTATTTAGTGACTTCAATCTTTAGATCACCCCACTTATTTTCCAGAAAACCACAAATTTTATGAGGACCAGACCAAAGATATGAGCCAAAAATCCGAACATTCTGTGAAACTCTGGACAGTTGAGAGAGTCACACAACTGTCTATCAGTTGTCTCGTTGGCCAAGCTGTCAACTGTATACACACAGTTGACTATATTAGTGGATTCCATATATGTATATCTATATCTATCTGTCTATCTATCTATCTATCTATCTATCTATCTATCTATCTATCTATCTATCTATATCTATCTCTATATAGATAAAGATATAGATATAGCTATAGCTATAGATATAGATGTGTGTGTGTGTGTGTGTGTGTGTGTGTGTGTGTGTGTGTGTGTGTGTGTGTGTGTGTGTGTGTGTGTGTGTGTGAGTGTGTATGTGTGTGTTAATCAAGTTTGTCCCACAAAGTTAATAGCCTATTTTCAGGGGAGATCTAAGGTGGTATTTATACTACTAGCAGAAATTTGGCAAAGGCATCTGGGAACTTCCCCTGCTATTATTTGGAACATGCACTTCCCATTCCAAATATGGGAGTGGCTGGGAGAATGATGTGTGATGAGGCAAAGATGGCAGATGGCACAGAGTTAAACCCCAGTGCTATGGAGAATAGTTGTGAGATCATGGAGGATTCCAAAGTAGTTTTTCAGCAAAATCAGCTTGCTGAAACAGAAAAGAGGAATCACCAAGTGAAGCTTGCTTGATTTTAGCCCTTCAACTGGAAGGATTGCAGGATGATATCTTGAAGGAGATGGTGATGCAGAGTGAGCCAAGAATGACGAAAATGTCTGTTGGGTGGGCATTATAGACAAAATTCAAAAAGAAGAAGCAGAATCTATCTTGAAGAGTGAAAGTGAGATGGAAAAGAAACAATATGCAGAAGAACTAAATGAGAGTGCAAGGGGAGTAACAGAAAAATAAAAGGTAGTCGATACTCCTAAATGGAAGCATGTGGTGAGGATTCAAAATAAAAAGAAAATGAATTAGACATGCATGAAGTCTGGGACAATTTAATGGCTCCTTTTGGGGTAGACGCACAAGAGATGAGAGCACTGATTCTTATAAGTAAAAAGACATATTGAGGCATTACATATGAACTTGTTTGTGCAATGGAAAATTCTCTTGGGTATTATGAAAAGAAGAGAAACTGTAACTCTTGGAACTTGTATGTAATAAAATCATTTAAAAGGGAGACAAAAAAGAAGATCCATGTGCGGTTTTGACCAGAAATAGAAAGTCAGACTTTGATAAAGCATTTAAAACATTTATGTACAAAAGTGTTGAACTTTACAAAGGTTTATTTTAAAAGAGGTTTATGGACTGGTGGATGGGACTCTAATATTGTGTTAAAGATAGACAATTATAAAATGATGCATATTCCAAATGATAAAGGTTGAAGGAAATAAATGTGTAGTAAAATACTGGAGCAACCCAAAACATGCTTTTTATGGAAAAGAAGGATATTTGATAAATAACTGTGACAAAAAGTAATGTTATATTTGTGGAGAGCAGGGTCATGGTGCAAGAAAATGTGAACTTAAATTTTAAAAATTTAACCAAATTGAGGATTTATGAATGGGCTATAAAACTGAAACTAACAATAAGGAAAGTGAGGAAATAATAGAATAAAATAAACAAAGGAAATAAATGTTAGAAGTGGTAGAAGCAGAAGATGAGGAAGAAAAAGAAAGCAAC